>NW_021939256.1:6076183-6183557 GCF_001715985.3 Manacus vitellinus
TTTTTTTATTTTCTTTTATTTTCTGTTCAAAAATGAAACTCAGCTACTTCATTCTTACATCATCCCTATCTCCTTTTTTCTTCCTTTCAAATGCTTTTTCTCATTTGATAATATTCTTTTTAATTTGAAAAACGAGCATTCCATACTATATTCACAATGATTGTACATGATGAATTCGCAAAGTGGTATAATGAGGTTCTGATTTGTTCTCTGTTCCTTTCACAATAATTCATAATATTCCATCTGATTTTTGACTGCCAGTCAGCGCTGCTCTCCTCTTTCCATAAGGCTACCTATTACCATTTAGAATGAGATTTAGGGTTGTAATCGTCAGCTCACAACCCATCCAAGAATATGTAAAATTAGGGCCATTCTTTCCTTGCCCCCCCCACCAAGGGCATTATTATCTATTAATCTACATTGAATTTAATCAGCTGTTTTATCATAGCATTCTTGGATTGCTTTGCAGCTCTTTATCATCAGTAGATGGTATCATCAGCAAACTTTGTTGCCTAAGTATTCTTCCTTTTTCTGATCATTTATGAATATGCTAACGAGCATATTGCAGCACAGAATAGTAGACTACATTGGCGAATTCCTTCCACTGTGACAGATTATGTTTTACCCATGCCATCCTTTATCCTAGTTTGTAATCCACTATTAGTCCATATGAGAATCTTCCCTGTTATCCCATGGTCTCTTAATTCTTAGATTTTCGCAAGAAACCCTGATATATTGTTTTGGGAAATACATTTACTAAATCCAGAAAACAGTGACAGACTTGATTTTTTTTTTTTTTTGTTAAACAGAAGACGAGGGCTTATCACAAGGATATGTTTTCTACTTGTCCATCTAATACTGATATTCTTCAAAAAAGTTTGTTCTATCTCATCTAACACTGAATTTACTGGCATATAGTAATGTTTGAGCTGTTTCATCTCCAAGTTTCTTTAGAGCTCCTTTAGAGTGCATGTCATCTCTGTCTGTAGATTTCTTCTTGTCCTTTTGGTCCATTTGCTCAGAGACCTCATCCATCAATAACTAGATTTGAGAAAGATACATCAAGAAATAGATGTGATAAAGATCCTCCAACATTTTCTCCCCTCAAAAAGCTTTACCATTTGAAAAATCTCCCCCAGTTCTTCTTAAATGCACATACATTCAAAAGAATTACAAAAAAAGTTTAATTTTTCAGCTATATTGTCTCCTTTTTCATAAGTTAATCACCTCTTGGACTTACAGTTCTCCAGAACGCTTACTTTTTGAACACACACAGAAAAATGATTTGTTATTCATGTCTATGCTTTCAATTCTTTCCTGAACACATTTTTTTCTTTTTTTTTTTTGTTTTTACTCAGGTTCTTTACCCACGGCCTCCTTCTTTTGGTATTCAGTGACTTCCCTCCACAACACATACAGGCAATATGCGTTTGCTCCAAGTTATCAATATGTTTTGAGTTTTTAAATACATTACCATGTAGTTATATATGTATTAAACAAAAAATCTCATAGAGCAAGACCGACACAACTTGTCCCTACCTCATTTAATAGTACAACAGCATACGCAATATGTAGTATCTTTACCAAGAGACATTATGAAGTTTCAAGTAACATACAGGACAATGATTATGTCATCTTTGAGAACAGCAAATAAGTTGGGGTCAATTCAACCTAATCAAGTAGTTCAATAAACAAACGTTTAAAAAAAAAAAAAAAAAAAGGTGCGTGCCAGATGAGTGACCAAGTCTTCTGGTCACAACTCCAAGAAGGGATGGTCAGGTAAAGGCAATTAGATTTCAACAAAGGATGATGGCTATCCCTGAAGTGTACTAGAGTAAGGATACAAGGTTATGAAACACTGGAATCTCCATTATCCTTTAGTGGACACCTGGTAAATGTACATGCAATGGGCTCACAAAGGCTCAGAATTCAATTGATGATGTTAGAGCCAGCTTGTCTTTTGTAACAGAGGGAAAAAGAATAGCCTCTCTATGAAACTTTCAGTTGTATGGCACAATAAGAGAAGGTGGAAAACTGCTAGCTGAGCATATCTGCCCACAAAAGAAAAAGACAAGGTGAAATCAAAGGACTAGACTAACTTTTGAAGATGAAACAGAACAGAGAGGGAGGTTTGATGCCCCAGAGAAGAAAAAAAAAGTAAAAAATAAGGGTAGCAGGAAGGACAAAAATGGATGCTAGCTCTGAAATAAGACAACAAGAATATCAGGCACTGGAAACTGAAGGAGAACCAAGGAAGTACACAGAAACACTGAAAAAAAATAGAAGGGACAGAGTTCCAGACAGAAACAAAAATGGCACTCATAAGAAAAGGCTGAAGATTCATAGCATCATGTCTATGTGATCACAGCTCCTTACTAGTTACTGACAGTCTGCTCATGAAAGGGGATCAAAAAATCCAAAATGGAATCATGTTAGGTGCAACTGGTAGGTGGACCTAGAACTGAGAAACATCACAAGAAAGCTGAAAAACAATTACAACCCCCCAAAACCAATACTGCTCAATTCCCACCAGAAAAAAAAAAATATTAAGGACTAACTGTTTCAGGGGGTACTTGCAAATGAGTAGATATTTGTGTGAACTTCAAGGACATCAAGTCACCAGAGAAGGAGTAAAATGACTAATAAGAGAATAGACTAACCAATACCTAAATGATGAGTGGTGTAAGAAGTCTCTGTAGTATTTGCCTGTTGAGGCACATTTATTGAAGGAAGTCATTTTTCAAGAGGTAAATTTGACTTGAACGCCCGAGAGAATAGCTACCTAGGATCAAAGCTGACATAACAGATAAGACCAGCTTTAAACTGAAAAATTATAGATCTCCAAACACAAGTGGAAAGACAAAACACAGGGTAAATAAGAACCCAGACATGGATTAAAAATACCTGCGGTAGCAGGAGAACATATGGCAAATAAAAAGAATTAAGACTGTGAACAGCAATCAGGTAACAGAAGATGACATGCCTGAGTCTGCTCCATATAAGCAACAGAGTAGGAAACAGCTCTGATGTGTAAACAACTCTCAAGAGCTTTCTCAATACAACGGAAGATCTTGAATTACATTTATAGGATGTGAAAATTAATGTTAAGGAGAAAACAGAAGTTTGATAACATAAAATTCAAAACTGGAGTATAGATAGGGAAGAACAAATACCACTCAGGAAAGATAATTCTAAAGATGACAGCACTGGGATATGCAACAAGTTATAACGCATACTTTTTTTTATAAAAGCCCATGTTTAAAGAGTTTCCGCTGGAATCAAGATGAAAGTTTATGAGATCCATGGTCAGATATAAACTGGGATATTGATCACTGCAACATCACTGGAAAGAGAAATACTATTGGTTATTCTGACAATATCTATTGTGACAGGACACAAACTTCCTAACAAAGATTACAACTAACTATAGTAACAACAGCTAGTGATATAGGTGCAAGCATGTTACGGTCAACAAACCTGCATAGCAAATAGCCAGAGCTAACAAAAACTTGCATCACTTAAATTTTATTCTGCCATGTAATGAAGACTTAAATAGTTTAACATTGAAAACTGAGTCAATATAAATTAAATCAAAGAACTGGAATAATGTTTTCATAACTCAATTATCAACGTCATAAGCATAAACTTCAGGGGACCCAAATGAAGGAATTCAGAGACTAGAATGTCTTTACATCAAACATAGTAGCACATCTAGGAAACTGAATTCCAGACATCTGGAGCAGACTCCAGATCTGATTCAATTAAGAAATGTCACAAAGTAGGCTACTAGCTACAGGTGAAGAGCAAAAAAGTGCAGTAAGGATTATGAGGGTCATTTAACCTCAACAACAACATGGAAACTGAATGGAACTTACCAAGTTTTTTCCTGGCACAGTACAACAAAACAGAGCCAAAAATAAAAAATTAACTAATTAATTAAGAAAGGTAAATTTGGTGAGTTTGAACAAAGAACGATGGTCTAAACTGGGCCAGAAGCTGAATTAGGACTTTTGCATCTGTTTTCAAACAGACTTTGATGACTAAGTATGAAAATCAGCATGGATAACAAGAGGAATACAGAACAGAAACTATCACAAATGAGGTAAAAGTACCAAAAATTCAAATCACTATGTACTCTTAAATGAGAAAAAGTAAAACTTCTTTCCAGTGTTACCAGCAAATATGATAATGCAACCTCTCCCCTCGTTTCCTCATCAGAGGACAATATTGTTGACAATGCACAAGAAAAAGTTGGAAAAAGACTCAAGAGGTTGATCTTTGACTTTCAAGGCAGCACAGTTTCTCAGATCCTTGTCTTTGCATGAAGATAGTTCTGGCAGCTTTTTTTGCCATTCCATAAACTCAAAGAGGAATGGGACGTGCCAGCCCATTCTAGCTGTGTCTTTCCACCACCACATGAAAAGAGGGGCGTGAAAATCCTGGGGATCTTGAGAATTCAGCAGCTTTCAGTGCCACCTTTCACTCTTGCTTTGATCCATGCATGCTTCAAATCTAAGTCAGATTGCTGAGAAATTAATTTACTACAATCTGCACTATCACTTAGCAGTGATCTTCAGGCAGCTCTTTAAAAGTAGTATGTTTGATTTTTATGTATGATGGGTATGTTACAAATTACTTACAATGATTTTTTTTGTTTTAGATCATGATTCTGCCAAGAAGACAAACCAGGCAAAACAGGCACATCAGTCAGTGATAAATATTTATTTGAGTTATATTTTATCCTGAAAGAGAGAATGACCATTTCTGCAGTCAGTTTTCAGAGTGACCTTTTTATCTGTGTCACCAGTTAGAGTAACACAAACCTCTGATCTGCATAGGACAGCAGTGGTGCACGCTCACCACTGGAGAATGGCCACAACAAACCAACCTTTGTTTAAGCAACAAGCTTTATTTTGAGCCAGGCAAGGGAGAAGACCTATAAGAAGCAAATCCTGATAGGTGAGATAATGATTTTTATCATGCCAATGCTCTCCCTTACACTACTGGCTCAGGAGTCAAACTGCCCCCCACACAGGGAAGTACCAGGACATTCACACATAGGCCTGAAGGTATTCATCACTTCTGATGAGGCACAACTGGCTCGACTATGCTGAAGTGAGAGGCAGCTGTTATATCTTAGAAGGGGTCATAAACCATCAAAGACCCTCGAAGCAGTCCCAGACTCATTTCTGGGGCTTATCAACAGAGGACTGCGCATGATCTACGGTGTTGCAACACCCAGTGTAAAACTTCCCCCCAGGAGAGGTACCCGGGCATTCACACCTGAACTGAACGTATATTGAACCCATTGAATTCTGTGAATTCTGTGTTGGGGCTTCCCCAACCCCTGATGGATCAAGACTGCAACTACCATTTTGACCAACCAGGTCTCGTCGCTGGGTTCATGGGTGGTGACAACTTTCCTCTCCACTATCTAATCTTATCCTTTATTTATCTGTCTTTCTTTTCCTTATATACTTTCTTAAGTGATATATTTATACGTTTATATTGCTATATTACTATAGTTCATAATAACCGAAACAGCTACATACCTCGTTTCCATTACAACCAGACTGTGCTAAAACAAACTGTATATACATATATATGTGTATATACACACACACACAGACACACACACCCCAGTCATTCAGTGTCGTTTCACTCTAATCCACCCCAAGGGACCTATTAACAAGAACCTCAGTTACTCTCACCTTCGGGGTGTGTCGTAACAATAGTGGGCAACGTTGCCTAGAAAAAAAAAAAAGATTACTTTATTGACTACTACATTTGATATGATTTTAACTAAACAGATCAGCAGTTTCAGACTAGAATTAGAATTACTGTATTGCCCTAAGCCTAGTACAGGAGTGAATTTACAGACGCTGACATTTTGCCTAGCTTTCAAGGATGCAAGTTAAACAAACAGCCCAAGTAAACCCTATAACTCAGTAACTATTATTTAGACTAGCAACTATTAGAAGCAAACTTATCAAGAGATACCTTATTTAAATCAATGCACATGTAAACTCAGAAAAATAACATGTTGGTGGAAACAGGCTGCATAAAATGGCTCAAGAATTTACTTGAATATCCACACCCCTTTTCGCCCCCACTGTGAGAATTATTTTATTTTGCTTCCCCAGGTAGAAACAGAAAAAGCCTGCATAAACCCTTGCCATCCCTGCATGCACACCCTTGCCTCCTGCAGCCTAAAATCCTCTGGTGTGGCAGTTGTATATCTTCAGAGGCAGGAGGGCAAGCTTCACAGAATTTAATTACAGGTGGGAAACTGGAATAACTTTGTAGGACAGGAAGCTATGTCACTCTCCAGTGACAGAACAGCAGAAGACAAAATGACTTCAAATATCAATACAAATTTCACTTCAGTTGCCAACACAGAGTTCACACGCTACAACGCCACGAGTAATCACCCCATCCCAGGTCTGGCTGTTGATTACAGAAGGTAATTCTGCAGTTACCCTGGGAGGAGGTACCTCGGGCTCAGGCAATTTGGCAGTATCTACCTTATCTTAACTGTCTCTAAACTGTAAGTGTCTCATTCCACGCTGAGATTCCCATTTCTTTCTCACTGGACTGCATTGAATTAGCTACCTCTTGCAGATGGTCATTTTATTGAAGACCGATAACAAAAAACACATTAATGACATCCACCTCCTAGGTGTTATTTGTCCAAACTAACCAAATTTGCCTCTCCACAGAATGGCAATTTGACTTTCCTCTTAATGCTAGAGCATGCAGACAATTATTTCCTGCTACCTGTGCAACTTGTTTCTATTTTGTGCCATTATCTTCCCAGTTTTGCTGTGCTTCTCAGAACAGAGTAACCTGATCTTTTCTCTTCCTTTCTATGCCCTTCTTTCACTTGCAGTAAATGAAGAACAATTTCAAAAAGCTGCTATCTTACTGTTTCTTATTTTTCATGCAGAATAGAAAATTATGCATGTCCTTACTACTCAAGTATTTATGGAATATCTGCCCCCCTTTGGTAGATTCTACATGGCATCATTCTGCAATTCACTAGCAAAAAGCCCCATGCAGCTGATCATCCTGGTTTGGCAGCTTGTCATAAACTCTCATTATTATAGTGGCCTTTGGTTCCCCCCCACCCCATCACTAAGAAAATCTGAGTGGGCTTAAATGGAAGTTTTTAATATTTGTACTCCTGTTTCCCCCAGCCCGGCACGTGGGCGCTCGGCGTGGCCCGGCCCCAGGTGCGGAAAGGAGAGACAGAGGGGGAGCTTTGCCAGCACGGACTGTGCCCTCATGGGAGATGAGAGGGGGAGCCCCAGAGCACACAGAGGAGAAAGACAACTCTAAACCTGGGCAGAGGGAGCTTGTAAAGGAGCTGTAAAGCCATCCATCTAAGAGAAGGTCACTCTAATTAAACCTACGTCCTGAGGACCTCGCTGCCACCTCGCTGCCATCTGCCCTGGCAGATGAACCTTAGGATTAAAGGGTGGGTTCAGTTCCGCGCACACTGCGTCTCACCTAAAATATCCATTGCGCAGGCTCGAAGGCTTTACCCACTTTTGCAAAGCCCCGTAGCAACATCTTCTACAAATGCAGTCACACAAGGATCAAAAGACAAAGGCATATACACCTGCCTCCAAAGGTGTACCCAAATTAACTCTAGCATGCTGGAACATCAGAACCATGCTCGATTCTGCAGATAGCGGACGTCCTGAGTGTTGGTCTGCCCTGATTGCCCATGAACTGTCACGTCTCAACATCGACATTGCTGCTCTCAGTGAAGTTCGTCTCCACAAGGAAGGCAGCCTCAGAGAACATGGTGCCAGTTACACACTCCTTTGGTCAGGTAAACCCAGAACCGAAAAGCATCTCTTAGGAGTCAGCTTCATGATTAAAAACTCTATTGTTCCTAAACTCGAAAATCTGCTGACAGGTCACTCTGACTGCATTATCTCCTTACGCCTTCCACTCCACAACAAGCAACACGTTGTCCTCTTTAGTATATATGCCCCAACTCTCCAAGCTGACCCTGCTGAAAAAGATAAATTTTACACCGACCTGCACTGCCTTACCCAAAAGGTTCCTGCAGATGATAAGATCATTATCATCGGTGATTTCAATGCCAGAGTAGGAAAGAATTTTGAAGCCTGGAAAGGAATGTTAGGTAAGCATGGTGTTGGAAACTGCAACAATAATGGTCGACTCCTGCTAGAATTCTGTGTGGAGCAACAGCTCACCATTACTAACACTATCTTTCAGCAGAAAAATAGTCTGAAGACAACCTGGATGCATCCCAGATCCAAGCATTGGCACCTCATCGATTATATCTTGGTGCGACGGAGAGATGTCCGCAATGTCCACCATACCCGTGTGATGCCTAGTGCAGAATACCAAACAGGCCATCAACTGGTGCGCTGTAAATTTAATCTTAAATTCAAACCTAAAAGGGGCAGTATCCCAAGGAGGAGACTCCAAGTTAACAATCTCCAATCAGCCAGTAAGAAACAAATTCCAGGCTAATCTTCAAACTAGGCTCAAAAACCATTCCATGGATTCTACAGATACCTCTCCTAAAACACTTTGGCGCCATATTAAAAACAGCATCCTGCAGTCGTCTGAAGAATCCTTAGGGTTCTCCCTCAAGAAGAACAAGGACTGGTTCGATGAAAACAATCAAGAGATCCAGGAATTGTTGAGGAAGAAGAGAACCGCCCACCAAGCACACCTTGCACTGCCTTCCTGTCACGTAAGAAAAGCAGCCTTTCGCCTTGCATGCAGCAAGCTCCAACAGAAACTCCGTGACATCCAGAACAAGTGGTGGATCAATCTAGCTGAAAAAACACAATTATGAGCAGACACAGGTGATCACAGAGGATTCTACGAAGCCCTGAAAACAGTATATGGGCCTACATACCAAGCCCAAAGTCCTCTACTCAGCGCTGATGGTCAAACGCTTCTGACAGATAAAACCTCCATTCTGAATCGATGGTCTGAACACTTTCAGATTCTCTTCAGTACTAGTCGTGTAGTTCAAGACTCAGCTATTCAGTCCATCACACAACAACCGGTGAAGAATGAATTGGATACTGCCCCAACTTTAGGAGAAACCCTTGAGGTCATACAGCAGGTGAAAATCAGCAAGGTAGCTGGGGTTGATGGAATTCCACCCGAAGTCTGGAAACATGGGGGCCTTTCACTCCATGCTAAATTTCACGAGTTTGTGGTGTGCTGTTGGGACCTCGGTGAACTACCATCAGACCTTCGCGATGCAGTCATCATCACTTTGTATAAGAAGAAAGGAATTAAATCAGACTGTTCAAATTACCGTGCTATTACTCTGCTCTCCATTGCTGGCAAAATCCTGGCAAGAATACTCTTGAACAGACTAATACCCACTACAGCAGAAGGAATCCTACCTGAAAGTCAGTGTGGTTTCAGAGCCAATAGGAGTACCACAGACATGGTATTTGTTCTCAGACAACTGCAAGAGAAGTGTAGGGAACAGAACAAAGGTTTCTATGTAACCTTTGTCGACCTCACCAAGGCTTTCGATACTGTGAGCAGAAAAGGTCTATGGCAGATTTTGGAACACTTAGGTTGTCCCCTCAAGCTCCTTAAAATGATCGTCTCACTCCATGAGGATCAACACGGCCAAGTCAGATATGGCAATGCACTTTCTGAGCCCTTTCTAATAACTAATGGTGTGAAAGAAGGCTGCGTTCTCGCACCAACCCTATTCACAGTCTTTTTTAGCATGATGCTCCAAAAGGCCACGGCAGACCTCAATGATCAGGATTGTATTTACATTCGATACCGTACTGATGGAAGCCTTTTCAACCTAAGGCAACTGAAGGCCCACACCAAGACCTTAAACCATCTTGTCCAGGAGCTGCTTTATGCTGATGACGCTGCCCTTGTTGCCCACACAGAAGCAACTCTGCAGCATTTAACATCCTGCTTTGCTGACGCTGCCGAGCTCTTTGGGCTGGAAGTCAGCTTAAAGAAGGCAGAAGTTCTCTATCAACTGGCACCTCAGGAAGTCTTCCATCATCCCCATATCACCATTGGTGAATCAGAGCTCAGATCAGTCTAGCAGTTTAATTACTGAGGTAGCCTCATCTCCTCAGATAGTAAGATCGACGGAGAGATAGACAACATGTTAGCAAAGGCATATAGTGCCTTCAGAAAGCTTCATAAAAGAGTTTGGCAAAATAAACACTTGAAGAAAAGTACAAAGATCAGTTTTTAAGAGCCATTGTGCTGTCTACTCTCTTAAAGGGATCTGAATCATGGGTCATCTGCCGCCACCACCTGCGACTCTTAGAACGCTTCCATCAACACTGTCTCCACACAATCCTAAACATCCACTGGTCAGATTATGTGACTAATACGTCTGTTCTAGAACAAGCAGCAGTCACAAGTATTGAGGCCATGTTGTTGAGAACACAGCTGCATTGGGCAGGACACATCTCTAGGATGAAGGACCACTGCCTCCCTAAGATCTTGCTTTATGGTGAACTTGCCACTGGCTGCCACAAGAGAGGAGCCCCGAAGAGAAGATACAAGGACTCCCTGAAACAACATCTCAGCCTTGGCCATATTGATCAACATAACTGATCTATTCTGGCCTCCAATCGGGAGGTCTGGAGACACACCATCTATAACGCTGCTGATGCTTTTGAGAAAGCACGCAGGATGACTCTCGAGGAGAAAAGACAATGCAGAAAGATTCATGCCTTGCAGAATACACCACCTAAGGAGTCTTTCTGCTGTGCCTTTTGCAACCGGATGTGCCTGTCTCGCATTGGCCTTTTTAGCCACCAGTGCGCTTGTAACAAATGTGGGTAAAGCCCTTCCCAAATCTAGCCATGATGATGATTCCTGTTTCCCCAGACAAAACTCTCTATTAATTTCTCCATCATGTCACATCACCTCTCTTCTGTTTCCACTAAATCATTATTTTGAACACGTATTAAGACTTCACGTTTTCTTTTGCTTATTCCTTTTTATCATGGTCATACAAGAGTTCCATCAGACTGAGCCAACCATCTACATAGTCTTGAATAACCCTGTAGCTTCTAGTTCTTGTCCTAATCCAAGACTATATATGAGATTAGGCTTTTTTATCATCCTTCAGTTTTATAGAAAACTATCTTATTACTACATTAGTGAAGTAGTAAGTTCAACACACATTTTCCATTTTTCCTTAGGAGTGTTCTATCCTATGGTCATGAAATTGTCCATTCTGTGACCATAGGCTTATCCCCAGGATATCTGTGTTTGCGTGAACTTTAATTGGAAAACCTAATTCACTCACTCTACTCTTAAATGCCAAGAGTCACTTTTGATCCATTCAGGAGCATTTCTAGCACACATAGCTACATAGGTGGGTAATACTGTATGACCTCAATGAATCTCAGAAATCTTTACGTATTGTATCTGAGTTGGGATCTAAAGAGACAACACATGCCCTGGACTGTAATTTGAACAGATTGCCTCCCAAAACTGAGAACATATCTCACAGAATGGTTTGGGTTGGAAGGGACCTTAAAGATCACCAAGTTCCAATCCTCCTGCCATAGTCCCATCCAACCCAGCCTTGAACACTTTCAGAGATGAGGGATCCACAGCTTCTTGAGCAACCTGCCAAATACAGACAGTGTCTTAAGTCACAGAGATTCCTTATAGCCCTAAAAAGTGAAAATACTCCTTAGACTTACCCAACACTCAGTGACGCATTTTCTTCTACTTTTATGAAGCTCAGATTTTCTGTATAAGCCATTGATCTTGTAAGTCTTTTTGTTTGTTTCAAGACCATCCAAGCTCAAGCATGCAAGAATCCGTTTTGAAACCCGAGGAGGCCAACACAGCTGTTTTTAACCGTGTCAATGTCAAGTCACATTCAAATGGATTTCCTCCTCCATGCACAAAAGCAGCTATTTTTAAAAACTGTAAAACTGCACACATCTGGGAACTCTTACAGTACTAGTAATCCCTATATAGTATATGTTGACATCACTAGCAGGAATTCCCTCTTCCTTGACCACAGGCCAAAAGAATACAACTTCTTTTTTAAGTAGCTCTGGTTTATTTGGGCTTAATTTGAGGCTTTTTGCCATATCCTTATCACAGATTATTACTAATGTTTCAGTTCCGGATGTTTCTACTATCAAACACAATCATCATACCATGCTACAAATACAGAGACATATGCCACACTGTATTCTTTATTATCCTACCTGTTTCAGCTCTTGCTAAAGAAACAAACTGCAATGAGTAGTCAGGGACAGTGAACATTCACACTTCTTGACAGATTTTCAATAACCTCCAATAACTCTCTCTTCTCTGATGGGGTTACTTGGTCAGATGGCTACCAAGCAGTTCAGCGTTCTCCAGAAAACAGCTTATGCTACTCCCATCCATTACATCTATTTTGGCTTTTTTGTTCTTTTAAAAAATTCTAGCAATGCTCTAGAACAAGAGTTTCTCATTCCCCTTTATGCTTTTTTTCTAGTCCCACTTGTAACAGGTCCACAGTTTCATGCTATGCAGCAACCCTCCCCTTTGTTGAGTATTTGCTGGTTTTGAGGGTTATTTGGCAAAACTGTCAGGGAGTTGTTTCTGTTTCAAGGAATTCTGCTAATTTCATCCCATTAAGAAAGTTTCAAGACAAGACTCAACAAATCCCTCCTCTTCAGTGAGTTCCTACTCATTATATCTAGTTGCCATTATGGTTTCTATCCCTGGAGCCAGGAAACAGTTCACTAAAAAAAAAACAACTGTGAAAGTTTACTGCTTTCTTGCAATTTGCCTCACCTAGCCCACACCTGCATAAGGAACTTAGATGGATAAAATTTGAGGATGTTTTCCCTGACACTTATTAAATGTTATTTATCATATAGGAATCCAAGCCAACTATTATTTCAACCCTTTTATTTTTTCTTTCCAGCTTTCTTTGTCAAATTTCAGAGGTCAAATACCCCTGCTCAGTCACCTCACTTTTGGATAAATGCACATTATCAACCACAACCCAGTTGATTTTAATGAGTTGGAAGGATTTACCTTGTGCCAAGAAGCAGTAAGGGCCAGCTGCTCCTTTAAGGGAGGGAAAGCCACAGGCCGAGGATGACTCAGTGCAGGCAGTGCCTGTGCTGACCAAGGCACAGTCCCACATCTGAACACAGTACATAGATCACACTGCTTACTGGTAGTCTGGTAACAGGGCCCTCCAATAGTCCCAGAGAAGGCAAAATGATGAGCTAGGTCCAGAGATCACATAGGCTCTCCAGCCAGGAACAAAAGAAGGAAATAAGGTTACAACACAGGTCCAAAATCAACCTAGAAAACAAAGACAAAGCAGAAGACAGGCAATAAAGTACATCTAAAGAACACAAGCTACCTATAACCCAGGTCTGAGGTCTCTCCAGGAGTTAGGGGCACACCAGAAGTCCTAAGCTGGAGCTGAAATGGCGCTTCTGGGTCTATGGGCAGGGTTGTGGACAGAGGCCCCATGTGAGGCTGGTTAGAGCAGTTAAAGCCTATTGGTGCTCTCAGAGACCTGATATTTTGCAGTTTCTATTTATTACCTACATGTTTACTCCTTGGATTTTATTTTTACAATATCTATTTACAGTTTTCCTCGACTAGAGTCACCATGCCAGTGCACTTCACAGTCAAACCTCTGTTACTGCTCTCCAGCTGGCCAGACCAGAACTAAAATTTTAGGGTTGCTCTTGCAGTTTATTTGCTGCTTCTATTTTATATCTTTCAATTTCTCCAACAACTGAACGACTTTTCATGTCTGAAAAGTCATGACTCATGATTGTCAGCTCTACCCAAATTTATAGGCATGTTTTTTGTGTCCAGATAATTTTCTTTTTTGTTTTGTTTTCCACATAAAGACCAAATAACTGAATTTGGGGCATTTCCCTTGATTTTTATTACTACAAAAACATCAGCAATAGTACTTGGTCATGCTTTTCTTGGGCCTGTTTCAGAAGGGCACCTCACAGACTTTTACAAGATCTGGGTAGCCCAGTACCTTTCAAAGGTTATGATCTGCTCAGCTGGACAAGCTATTTGATAGGAAAACACCTAATTTCTCCAGCTCCAGTCTTTACATTCACTTGTTCTGACTTTTTTTCAAAATGGGATATTTAGACAAATGAACTACAATGCTTTTCCTCAATCTTTTACTAGGCTAATCTTTTTCTGAACTTTTCATGGCCTGCAAACCTAGTAACATGGATATTACAGGTGTCTTTTGTAACCTGGGCACAGCACTTGCCCAGCCTCACATCCTAAGAACTAGTTTCTTCTAAGGCCTATAGCTCCTTCATTTGCTTAGTGGTGTGACTTGATTGCTCTCTAAGTTCAAATTGAAGCTCCCTTCTGGTTAATGGCACTACATTTGCCATTTGCTATCACGATTTGCTCCAGCTTGGTCCCACAGAAATAGAGATCACCAGTTTGCTCCTTGGAAACTGAATCTGTTTCAAGCACCTGCAGAGGAACTTTTCACTAAGAAGCTGAAACAATTTCTTTGTTTAATTAGGAATAAATATGTAAAGTAAAATGGCATGAATTAAAATCTTTTATCGCAGGTGTAAGTCTCTTACAGACCTTTGCTGCAAATATTTATGCAAAACTAGTGCTCCCTTTCTAGTTTATGGCAATTGCCCAACTTCTCTTTCACCTCTTTTTCTTTGCCTCACTCTCAGACAATTCAGCAAGCCAAGTATCTTGGTCAACTTTTTCTTGGCCTTTGACTTGCACTTAAATTTCAGGTTTAGGGGTGCCATTGCATAAGAATAAGCCATTGATATGTCTCCTACATTCACGTTTGGAAACCAAAATGTCAGTAAAGCTCCATCTGATGCACTACAGTCCTTTAGTAGCAAATAAAGACAGCAACTACCTAACTTACGTTACGTTACGTTGTGAATCTATTCATAAGGCCCAGACTAACATTTTAATATTTCCATAACTGATGTTCATAGTATGAAAACACAGAACCACAGAGTGGCTTGCATTGGAAGTGACCATAAAGAGCATCTAGTTCCAATTCCTATTCCCAATAGGGGTTGGGTCACCTTCCACTAAACGAGGCTGCTCAAAGCCTCATCTGACCTGGCCGCAAAGACTCCAAAGCATAGGGCATCCACAGCTTCTTCGGACAACTTCTTCCAGTGCCTCATCACCCTCACAGTAAAGAATTTCTTCCTAATATCTAATGTAAAACTCTTCCCCCTTGTCCTATCACTATTTCACTGTGTAAGAAGTCACCCTCCCTCTTTTTTTTAAGCCCCTTTTAGTGGTGTGTACTACACTTCAAGGTGAAAAACTGAGCCGTGTTTGAAACTCCTGAATGTCACTATTCCAGGCAACTCGTGCCTTTATAACGCTCGTTTTCAAAGGTACCCGAGAACCTTCATGTCTCCTCCCTCCCCACACAAATCTCGAGGACAAGTCCACTAAAAAAAAATAAAAATATCTCAGTTACCTTCTCAGGGCTACAAAGCCGCCATTAGTGCTGCCTGGCGGGCGGCGTTGAAAGCCCAAGATTTTTACTCGTGGATTTATTCACGGCGGGCAGGTGGGCTCCAGGGTCAGCGCAAGCTTCCCTCGCTCCCCTCTCCGCTTACCCCGGGCACTGCCGCGGGCAGGCGGGCGCCCGGCGGCAAGCCGCTTCCCGGCCACCGCTCCCGGCCGCCGCTATCCCCGGCCCCCGCTCCGGCCCCCGCGGCGGGCCAGCGGAGGGCGCCCGCCCCCGCTCCCCCGCCCCGCCAGCCCGAGACCGGGACCCGCGGGCCAAAGCGGCGTGGATGGGGTGGGTTTAAGTGTGGGGTGGGTGTGGGCATCTCCCGCCGGGCCCCCCGGCCAGTGAACCCCACGGGCCCTCTCGCCCTCCGCCCTCGTCCGGCCCGGCCCGAGGGCGCTGCCGCCCGGGGGGAGAAAAGGGCCGAAGGAAAGTGGCCAATGTCAACCTCCCCGGGGCGGCTGGGGGAGAGGGGCTCGGAGCCCGGCTGGCCTGGGGCTTTCCCGGAGAGGCAAGCGAGGCCCCGCCTGGCCCCATCCCCGGCCCTGCTCGGAAGAGGCCGAGCTGTCCCGCAAGCGTCGGGGATAACGCTTCCCCCCCCCCCCCTTTTTTTTTTTTTTTTTTTTAATAACCAAAAATACCCTCTCCACTTTATTTGGTAATTTAACGGCATATGATTTAAATCAATATAAAATTCAAATACTTTTGTGCCACCTGTTGGATTTTGCTACTAATTACATGTAGCTGGAAGCACACTGCTGTGTGCAGCCTGGGAAGTGTTGCCTTTACGAAAATACTACTTTGTTTGCTGTTTAGAAATATTTTCTCTCTGGGCAGGCATATAGAGCTGGTTTTTTCCTCATAAAAATCTAACCTATAAATTATAGACTACATTCAATGGAGGTTCAGTGTAATGCGGGGCTGGAGTCAGAGTTCCTGTGATAATGCAGTAATAATTATTTGGGAAGGTTATTAATAGAGGAACTCCAGCCTGAAGGCCTCAGAGACAGAAATGGCTGATTCTAGGCACACAAAGCCATAAATGCACCTGACAGTATCCGTGGTTCAGAAAAGGGAGGAGTACTGCAGGCCTGTGCTTTCTTTACGCTTGTGAATACGCAAACAAATACCAGCACTACTGCTCAGACTATCAATCATGGGCGGTCATACAACACAAAGCATGCCAAGTATTATACAGCTGAGACTCTCTCAAAAAATAATTTTGTCTGATCCTTCTTCAATAGCTGTCAAGTCACAACGTCACAATACATTTTACTGTATAAGAATAACATGATTTTATTTCACATTGCAATGGCTAGATTTGTTTATTTTCGAGTAATATTTCTTAGAATGACCAGGTATAAATGAACTGCAAATCAAGCCACATTCCTGTAAGAATCTAAAAATTAACCAATGATTTTATCTGGATTTCACTAGAACAGGAGATTATTGACCTGTAGGTTATCAGCTATCTTACTTGTTATTCCTTATCTGTATGTAATCACATCACAGATACCTTACTGTTCTTTGAAATCAGGAGGTGTAGAAGCAAGCAGAGAAATGCAAGTGCCTGGAGAAGGAGTGGCCACTCTTACTCCTTCCCAACTGTAGCTGCTAAACTGAATGTGGGAGATCTCCATGATGACACTTTCATACAGTGACAGCTGAAGGGCCCATTGCTGCTTCTCGTGAAATAGAGGGTTACAGCCATCTCTTCATCGGATGGGAAAGTACACTGGAACCAAGAAATGTTCTTCTATGGCAACACCAGAAATAAGTAAAGCCCCAAAATTGCTTTAATTTGCTTCCATTTCCATTTTCTTATTTTATTTTCCCATTTTTAAGCAGAACATACGCAGGACTAGTAATGTATAACATTGGGGGGTGGTATTGTTTTCTATTTTGCATACAAACACAGACATCTTTTTTGGTATGTGTTTCCATTGTGTGTTCTACTTCTCTGTTAAAATGCAGAAGTTTAGAAAGGTATGAAGTACATTTTATGAAAATATACACAATTTCTAAACTGTGTGCTTTTTAACTCAAACCTGGCAAAGACTTAAGTACAAAATTAAACTACAGACTTAATAAACTCTATCAGTCAAATAGTATATACAATACAGTATTTCAGTGGTGACATCTGTCAGTCTGATTCACAGAAGGCTTTAGTGAAAAATTTTGCTGAGACTTCTATTAGCAAACAGTAGCTTTAAACTGACTCAATTGGCCACAATTTTACTGACTTTGGATTTTGCGATAGTCCTGCTTCAAAATCTTCTCTGGTTTTATGAAAACAATTTTCTGCTGTTTGAACAGTCATAAATGCCCACAAAATGTACAAGATGACAGAAAAATACACCAAGTAAAATTAAAGTGTTTACACACCAGTACTTAGCTCTTGGCAACTGCTTAAGTGACTTCACAAGATGCAAATCAGTGCACATTACATATTACACATTGTCTTTTTAGACCACTCTTGTAGGCAACATGAGCACGTCCTGGGGCCCCGACATGCTGGCTGTTTTTTTGTTCAATTTCTACAGATTCATAAATAGTATCTGAGGCTTTAGTTCCTAATGTGGTAAAAAAATATGATGGCTTGGACTAAACTGAAACCCAGTTATTTAAAAAATGTACAACTGAGTCCTCCGCTTTCATTCCCATCAACTTCCCTCTCATGTGGATTGTATTAATTATTTCTTATCAATTTATTTCTATATGTTCAAATAAGCCAAGAAGTGGGGAATAGAGACTTACACCATTCGAGATCTTCCCTAAAAGAGAAAAAAAAGGCATTTAAAAGAAGCAGTTGCAGTTTCCATTTAGCTAGTACTTTAAAAGCCAATTGTAAATAAGTTGATGAAATCTTTTGTGCAGTGGAATTTAAGATTTAAGGACTCTTTTTTAGAATGGAGGAGTCAGTAAAAGTTTAGTCATTGTAAGCCAAAATCCAAAGAGAAGTATGTTAATTAAGGACAAAAGAGTGATTTTTCTAATCCCCTTTCTTAAAAAACCTAGGTAAACTTCTTTGATACAAACAAGGTTAGGAGAAAACATTTGGCTTGGTATTGATTGCAGTCCTCTCTTGATAAGAAAACTATAAAAGAACCAAAAGTGGCACCCCACAGTAACGTTAGAGAATTCATGATACATGTGATGTCTCAGCTGCATGATGTCACAAGGAATGAAAATGCAAACATTCACTCGGAGAGAGGAAGGCTGGGAGGAAGGATAGGAGGGAGAAAGGGAGCGAGGGAAAGAGACCTTGACTGTCTGGCTAATGTCTTTGCAATTTGAACTGCAGAACAAGATAACCCTTTCCAGTGACAGACATGCCTGAAGGCAAGCCCAGAGAAGGAAACCCTGCACAGAAAGAGGAGGAAGGGAGGAAAGAAGAAGGAAGATTAACTGGTTCTCCTTCAACCAGGAAAACTAGATGGATTAATCTAGGAAGTCGTCTTAGTTATGAAGTGCCCTTAGCCTCTTCTTCCCGGCAAAGAGCTTAATACTACCTAGGTTGTGACTTTCATCAAAAGACATCCTTTTCAATTCTTCCATGATTTTCATTGCAGTGCTTTGATTTCTCAGCTCATAACATAAAGTTTTAATGCCTTTATTTTACAGGCCACTCAGAAGGGAGTCAACTTCCTTTTTTCCATTTCTCTGCATTGCAAAAGCCCTGTTTTTCTCTTTTCCCTTTCCATGTATTCCATCGATTATTCCAGGAACACCAGTTTTGTTAACTGATATGCATGACACCTTATTCAATCTATGCCCTTCCTTAATTCTAAAGTAGACATAAAAAATAGGCTAATTATGAGGCAGAGGACTTGCAAACATAAAAATCTAATATTTATTTCTTGGAATAGCAAGAGTTACAACTACAATTCAGGTTTCATTTTACCTGGAAAACAAAGGTTCTGCAATGACTCCAAACAGGCTATAAAATATTTTCTGCAGATGTGGAAATACACTAGTGTGGGCAGAGTTTGGAGAAATATACACAGACCATGTAGAAATGCATGGTATATAGTTTTCCTGGTTCATAGAGTATACATTTTAGGTGACAGTCTCTGTATTTCAATAACTGTGGGAGGAAACCTAACTTTAAAAAGTGCATCCATCTTCCTAGACAAAAGAAAAGATCAGCTTCCCAGAAATTTTTGTCATGGAGTCAGTTCTTACACAATGACATGTAATGCTAAATAAATCATTTTTTGAGTTACAAATTGTGAATCCATCACCCTGGATGAATGTTATTTATCTGGGGGGAGGTGTGGCAGTGGGGTGGGGGAAAGGATGACCTAAGAATAATTATCTACAATATTCAAAAGAGAGTCTGAGTTGTCACTCCACTTTTGGAGTGCCAGCACGAAAGTTGTTGACAGCTTTTAAAATCTCTTCTTTGATTTTCAAGTAATGTGTGTATGGTTAAAAGCCAGCTAGAGAACAGTGGTGTGATTTGGTGATACAAGGCAAATGGCACAATTTAAATTGTCACTAAAAATCTATTCTCTTTGCTTAGATAAGGCCTTCCTTTCTTTTAGTCATGCTTGGATGTCCTATTCAACATAGCTACCAAACTGATATTAACAAGAATTAATGTGCGAAAATAATGCCCTCACTTTGCATTTGGTAACACAGTTTCTTCAAGGGATTTTTCAGCTGTTTAAAAAGTGCAATGACTGATTATACATTCAAGTAAAAGGAGTTGTTCTCTCTAGCCAAAAAATATGACCCCATTCCCCCATCACTGCCCTAAGTACCTGTAAGCCGAAGGTTGTATTCTTCCCTCCAGTTCACACTAGCAGAATTTATTTACAAGTGTCAGCAGGAAACAATTTATCTGACAAATCATAAAACAATATTTTATGTTGTAAAGAAACTTTGGACTCTGCCAATGTGCCAGTCAATAGATAAGTACGATGAGTCACCAAACAAATATTTCAGGGCATGGGGAAAAAATAAATCTAGGTTCAGCCCACATGCCAGTCAATCAGAGATTGCCTGAAGAATCATGGAACACATATGGAGACAAGTAAAAAATTTCTGGGCTCTACCAGGGACGCTGGGCCAATCAATCATGGTGCAGCTGATGAATCATGAAACACACTCTACCGCATGTCACAACACATACGTGGTTGGCACAGTTCTCATCATCCCGAGTTTGTCTTGCAGTTAAATTGACTGAAGGTGAGTTATAGTTCTGTTTTTTCCTCCACCTACTGACCTCTGCAACCAGCCACTCTTAAATCCTTTTGCCTTGCACTTCGTTAAAAGTGGAGATTCAAGACAAAGATTCAACAGGAGAGAACATAGTTCCGATTTCAGACGAGTTGTTAACATGCTGCTGAAAGCTCTTGAACATGTATTTTGACAACAGAACAAACACCTACAAGAGTGTTATTCTCTTCAAATTTTGCTGTATTGTTTACATGGAAATTTCATATAATACATAATAAATATGTAATATATTACAAAGTATTATTTTTAAAAAAGATAAAGTAAATCTGGAATTTTTAGTCACTGTCCTATTGGCAATCTTTTTACCTAAGGAGTTCCCAGCTTTACTGCCATTCATTACACCAGGGGAAGGTGGAGGGCACCGTGGGACTGTTATTATGTTTGTTCTCCTGTCTCAGCCAAAATTGTTCAGCACAAAATATTTCTCCAATAGAGCAGCTCAACTTTTTACAACTTACGTCAAAGTCATCTGGGTGAAGTTAATATTGTTTGCCAGTCTATTCTCCTTTGTCTTGTGATTAGCCTCCATTACAAATATTCTAATAGTATGCTGCAAAGCATTTTCCCTGATTACACAAATACTCGTATTGTGTGACATTTTTCTACTTAAGATTTTTGAGTTTAAAAATGTATATTTGAAAAAGCAACTTTTTTTCCAAATCGTAACTCTTGCATAGTTTGAGGAATCACTGTATCTCTCTACCTAATATTATTTCAGAGTGCATTTTTCTAGACCAAAGCAGAACTTACTACAGCAGTAGGAATGACATTTGCATAAATGACAGTAGCAGTCACTTTTTCAAAAAAATTAGGAGAAAAGAAAAAGTCTGTACTCACACATTTTTCCATAGTTAGCAAGGCCACGTGATGAAACAATGAAGGGTTCTTGCAAGTACTCCATCAGTAGGTGTTCCATTTCTATATTAAAAAGTCACTTTACTGAAAGAGCAACTGGGATCCTGATTCCCCACAAGTGTGCTATCCAGTTCTTTAGGGACTCTCTAACATCATCATCATTTCAATAAACAGATTTCTCAGACTTTCCTAATGACTCTTCAGCGTCAGTGCAGCGCAGCAGAGAGAATCATACTGTACAAATGTCTTAATACAACATTCAGAAACATCTGAAGCTGTAGGAAATTTAAATAAAACATCTTGTTCTGCCACATGTAACATTATAATCAATTGGATCGAAAGAAGTCTGGTTCCCTATGCCAGCAGAGAGATAAACCATTACTGATTTCATAGGAGTAGGTAAAGAGAAAAGAATGTTTTGAGTTAAAACTGCATTATCAATGTCAACTAAGGAAAAATTTGATTTGACATTTTATGTAACTTCTGTTACTTCTTAGTATCCATTAGTAATTTATTTTCCTTTTTTTCTACTCGTTCTTAGGATCCCTATTCTTATTCAGAAACTAAAATTCCTGGTGGCAGCAGGGCAACAAACAGTTTAAGTTGCAAAATGAAACTGTTTACTAAAGATTGCACTGTAAGTTGGTAAGTACAGTCGGTTTCCTTTGATGTCAAGGTGATGGTAAGCATGTTGCAAGACTACATCTATGAATAATATAATACCATTGGAGGAAATGCCAGGAAAACATCATAAGTTCTGAAAAAAATATGCATGTGTATATATTTATTTTCACGTATATTCTGAACACCAGTGTATTTATGTCAGACAATTTGTTAAGGAATCAAAAGATGACTGATATCTTTCATCATTCTTTACGGTAAGTAACTCTTGTCACCATTAAGGGCTCCCAAAAACTTATCCCATCTCAAGTTAAAAATATGCTGAGGGATAAACAATGATGGTACATAAATAATGATGGAGAGCCTACATAAAAAATACTACTTTTGAATCTTCAGTTTTAGTAAAATTTCACTTTTCACTCTTTGGTAAACTGCATTAAAAAAATACACTCCTCCCATCCTCTGGTGAGAATATCAGCCATATAAGTAGATAATATGAATCACTGGGGTTATGTCCATTAACATTATCAAAGAATACAAACCTTTATGTTCATTATTTTAAAGAACAATTACTTTTCCTACTGTGGTCAGTAAATGTCCATCTCTTTATTTCAAGGTGAGTTGTGCCACATTGTCAGCCTCGTTTAATTATGCTTCACCGAATTAGGCTGAAGAGGATGCAAAAAAAATGACTGTATAATATTTATGAAATAAAGACCTAGTCCAGTTCTCTCCAGGATAAAAATATGCTTTAAAGACATCTGCCAACTCAGAAATACATTGATTTGCCAGCCAGTGCTTGTTACAGCCAGCAATGAGAAATGAACAACAAAACCTGGAAAAGTGAATCCTTCCCAAAACCAAATTGTGCAAGGCTTATTGTATACAGATGCTGTTTTATTCCAGCAAATGTGTGCCAGATATGCACAGCTGTCTTTCTGTCACTTTTGATCCACCTCAGTATGTCTTCCCTGCTAGTTCTATCTGTACTTTGCTGAAGGTGTTAGAGGGGAAAAAGTTCATTTCTCATTTCAAAACTTTCACTTCTCTGTAGTATCCATCTCCCTCATATTTCTGTGGGACTTTTATGTCCCTATGGTGTGGAAGCCACATATGGATGAGAAGGTGTTCAAACACCAATTGCATATGAAAGCTCATATCTGAGCTGCCAATGACATTAAATAAAAGCCTAAAACAACAACAAGGTGGAGGTGCTTGTCCCTCCTCTAAAAAAGCCAAACACTGATACTTTTCACTCTAACTACCTGAAGCTTATGATTTAAAGGCTTGTTTTCTCTGCTGATAGCCCCAAGCTGTGCCCAGTTTCTCTACAGACAAAAGGATATGAGAGATGGTGACAAGCACACACCCCTTTTATGATTCAGAGAAACAGTGCTCTTCTTGTTCCCTAGGCACCAGCCAGTTGAAACCTGAGCCACGGTTTTACAGCTTAGCACTTACCAGCTGGCTCTCACGTGAAAGGCTTTTAAAATATGTACATATGTACACGCACACACATGCACAGAGTAAGATATTTTTGATTCTGATGATAGTTACAGAAATATAGAAAAAATGAGCTTTAAATCATGTTTCTTGTTGCAACTAAGGCTCTTTGTATCTTCTCCTGTGCACCTTGGACAGGGGGAACAGATTGTGCCTCTCCTCTTTTCATCAATCTTTTATGTATTTGAAGGCTAATGTCATATCCCCCTTCAGATGTTTCTTCCTTAGGATAAATTACTCCAGGTTGTTCAACTTCTCCTTATAGCTGATATTTCCAAGTAGCCCAGGCTGGATATTTTCCTCTTGCTATTACTTGGAGCATGTTGATGGAACAGAAGGTTTACTTACATATCTTGGCATGGCATTTCCATGTTTTATCATCTCGGTGAGGTGTTCGCTTTTCTTTGCGAGAACCTGGCATTGCTTCCTAACCATTTCACCCTATTTTCTGCTCCCCAGCCAATCCAGTTCAACACTGGGTAGAGTGGATGAATTCTTTAAGTACCTCAATATTCAGCCCAGATTGAAGGAGGAGACTCTGATACACTGAATTTTCTCTGCTTTGTGGATTTATTTGGGCAAAAGAATGTAATAGAGTTCCTCTAACTTTGTAGATGTTTGTGTCTGAACTAGTCATCCGGTAGCCCTTTGTAGGTAATGGCAATAAAAGGAAACAGGCAATTCTGTGGGACAATTAATCTTGCTCTGCTATACACATCTCAAGTAGGTCAAATGAATCACCCACTATCTGATTCAAAAGTCAGGAATGTGAACAAGGAAAACTGGGAAACAAAGGAGAACAGGTTTATCAGAACAGATAAAGAAAATAATAGTAAGAAAAAAGTATTAAGGAAAAGATGAGGGAAGAAAGTGGATACAAATCATGACGGTTTCACTGGTCTTTTAGAAATAGTTGCTAAGATCAAGCAAACAGTGGGTGTATGTGAGTACTGAGTGGAGAAAATACAAAGTGAAAATAAGCTACAAAATATGTAATAACAGATTCTATATGTATTGAGAACTTCTCAGCTAAGCAGCTTCACTACTCACATGGGGAATTCTCAACAGCAGTTGAGAAGTAGTACTTTCTGTTAAGGAATATATCATGCCTACTGGAAGAGGAAGTTGGTCATGGAAGATGCAGTAAAAAGCAATAAAGAATGGATGCATGCAGGAAGCAAAATTTTCGTTTTTCTGGGTTAAATACTGATGTGTGAGAAAGAGTCAAAGATAGAGATTGGAGGAGAAAGTGGAGTGAGTCAACTGGAAAGGTATCAGAAAAAAAGGAAAAGAAAAGCAAAGAGGAAGAGGAGGAGAGATGTGGAGGTGGACAGGCAAACACAAAGCCATGGGCTGAATTGTATGTTAAAAAAAAGCCAGTCAAATAAGGCTGGATTATTTTTATCTACCTTCAGGAAAAACATATCCTGGAGAAGCATTATACATAATTACACTGAAAATATGTTTTTGCAAGTCACTTTTATTCTTTATGTGAAAAAAAACAAGAAGCAAATGTATTACAGGAACACTTTTGTACTTATTCATCTTGAAATGTCACAAAACAGCATTTTACATTATGATGCATTTTTTGCAAGATGTCTTAAGCAAATATTTTAAGTGTTTCTTAGTCACACTAGTCCTTAAGAAGATTAAAACAGGAGAAAAATATATGAAACCATTGTAAAAATTGTTTCAAGTTCTACATTTTCATTACTTTAAACACCTTACCTGGAGGTTTTTTTTTTATTCATCTCATGCACACAAGAAATTGGCCCAAGAAAAGAAACATTCCTGGATAATGGGAAGCAACATGTGTGTGTTTCTAAAAACAGAGAAACTCTTTGAACATCTTCCAAAAAATCCAAGTGTATGCACACATTCTTCCAGCTAAAAGGATAGCTAACACTCTCTATCTTCTTACACATCGCTTTATTTTATCTATGCATTTTTACAACTACTGCTTATATGCTGCAGTTGATTTATTAAGAATAGTTTGGGCTGGGTGCTCTTCATCCCTGCCCCCATCTTTGGTGGATCTTAAGGAGGAATTGTGTCTTGGGGGAGAGGGAAGAAATTTTTTTCAGGTAATTCTGTCAGATGGGAAAAGGCCACCACTCATTATATATACCACCTCCTACCCTGCCTTATGGTTCAGCCCGTTAAGGTGGAAAGGAACAAGGATGAGAGCAGTACTTTCCACCCTGCTCCTCACTCTTGGTATTGCTCACATTTCAAGAAGGTGGAAGGAATTGCTTAAAGAACAAGGAGACAAGAATTACAAAAAGAAAAAAAATAGAAAAAGAAAAAAAAAGGAGCTAGAAAGCAACTACTGCTGTGCTTTCTCCTTTGGTTCTGCAGTCATTTCACACTCAAAGTCTCACAGTGAACATGAATGACTCTTGGAAACATAATTAATGCCAGGTGTTACCTTCTGTAAGTTGTACATCGTTTCTCCTATCAAATGATTTACATTATCCTCATATTAAGTGGTAAAATGTAACATTGGGGCACAGTTTAAGGAAAGTAATTTTGTGGCATCTGAAGTAACTGCTTCTCAGAACCAAGCTCAGAAATATCCAAAGACAGGGGAGCTCCTTCATCCTAAATAAAGTACGAAATGGAACAAGAACCAAATTCAGAAGTTCTAAGAATGGACAGTAAGGGGCCAGATGATGACACCTATGCTCACATGGCACCAAAACTTAATCTTGTGGTCAAAATCAGTGTCTCACCACAGGATATTTAGGATGCTAATATTCCTTATGAACACAAAGAATCAAGAAGGTAGTGAAACATTATTAGGAAACTAAATAATTTATTCATGGGACAGAGCTTTAGCAACACCACAGAGTGTGCTTTTCTTTTCATGCCAATTATTATTTCAGCCAGAGGTGTCTTACAAATGAGAAAGGCAGTCAGAGACCTGAAATGGCTCACTTTCACTTCCTCATTTTTATCTCCTCATTTTAGCCACATTTTTAAAGCTTCAAGAATTGGCAATGCATAAAAAATGATGCTAATGGAAAGAAACATGGTACATATCATGCACATTGACAGTCATGGTTGAAAATTAGGGAGGTACTGAGGAAAGGTGAGAAGGAATTTGGAGGGTGAATGAGCATCATTTCACAAACAAATTAAGTCAGTGATGTCAAAGAGGTCAACCATATGGTTTTGTTTGTTGTAGGGCAAGAATCTTAATTTTTTATTTAAAAGACTCATGTAATTGCACAGAAAGTGTCAGAATACAGAATTAAATACCACTTGTACCATGTGTGAAACCAGTCTGTCTTTGGAAACTGCAAGATATATAGAAAATCCCTTTTTTTGTCTTCAGTGGTACTTGACACTAATCTGGTATATAGAAATAGACCTAAGCCTACAAAGTCATCTATCTTATTAGCTGAGTTCTGTATGGTGAGTTGCTCCGCATTTTGATTTTCAGTAACACCCACATGTCTATTTCTCCTCTAAGTAGAGGATGAGAGAACAAATGGGCCATGCGTCATTGGAGGGGTCAATTTGATTGTGTTCTAATGTCCTGAAATAAATCACCTTATAAAGCAGAGGCTCCTCACAGAGAACTTTCTGTCAGCTTTTCTAGTTAGAATAGGTTCTAACAGACACTTCAGGCTTTCAGATGGTCTCATTGAGAGAAAAATCAGTTTGGTGATATTCAGTCACAATCTAATTTACTATTTTGTTTGTTTATTACAAATTGTTAATATTATTTTTCTTTAATTTACTTGAATGAACTCAGAAATATAATTCAAGGCCATATGGTTTTATACATTTACTACAAGTGTGAATGAAACCTCATGTACTCATTCAGAAAATATTGATATAAGAGCATGTATGAGCAAGTACATAATTTATGTACAATTTCTGTTTGGGAGATGAATCCTTTAGAAAATGTAGTGTCCTTCTAACGTTGGTATGCAACTCTCACACTTTCTAGTGTTTTGGTCATAGCCTAGAACAAAAGTATCTGTCATTGCTGTTAGCGTGGGAATTGACTGACGAGGTATTGCTAAGACCAAAAATAAAAGCAGGTATGCAAGAGACAATGAAAGACAAGGAGCACTTTTGTATGTACTCTTTGGCTTCAGTGCATAGCCAAAGCAGTTACTTGAGAATGCCTTCAGAGGTAAACTGTAAAAGGTTTCAGTTGCTGGTGCTAAGCCTAATATCACCTACACTGAAAGACAGTATGTTTATATTAGATATTAGGAAGAAATTCTTTACTGTGAGGGTGGTGAAGCACTGGGACAGGTTTCTCAGAGAAGTTGTGGATGTCCCATACCTGAAAGTGTTCAAGGATAAGGGTGGATGGGGCTTTGAGCAACCTGATCTAGTGGAAGGTGTCACTGACCATGGCAGGGAGGTTGGAACTAGATGATCTTTAAGGTCCCTTCCAATCCAAACCATTCCATGATTAGCAATAATAATGAAAAGTAGCACAGCTCACTCTTAATACAGTTTTTGTAAGACCTTATCTCATGATAATTTAGTTAAATTGAGTTTCATTGGTGCACATGTTACTAAGATATATTGTGAATTAAGATTCAATATGTTTTAATAATTAAGACTTGATATGAATTAAGACTCACTATGTTTTGGTTGATTTGAGATTTTGACTTACTGCTCCTTTATGGTTCTGCCAGGGCATTTGAATAAACTGTGTAAGCTCACTATGTCCTTGTTGAAGCAAAGATTAGTAACCAGAATATTTTACCTTCACAGTAAGTTGTACTGTGTATTTCTTCATCTTGTCATATCAAATATTTGGGAAGCTAAACGTTTCTCAGTATAATTAAACAGTTATACATTATGGGATCCATGTTTTGGTCCCAAAGTTAAGTACTGCAGCATCTGCTCATTGATTTAAAGAAGAATAAGTCATTCTTATATTCTTCAATATATTTTTCATGTTTGTAAGTAGTTTCAGAAGTGCTTAATCTCTAGATCAGGTCTTGACATACTTATCTGTTAATTTTTCCAGTTTCATTATTTTTTGGTTTTTTTTTAATTCAAGTGCTAAATAATAATATCTGAGGACTCCACCTCCATGTCCCTGTTTTTGCTGCTTTTCCTCTTTGACAAGGTTCTTTAATATTAGATTCCAGCCATGCAGTAATGTGGAGGTATGAGCTTGTCATTAGATCTCTGATGAGCTTTGCCCATTAGATCTCTGATCTGCCTGTTTCCACTTACTGGTCAAATACACCATTTACCCCCAGTAATAATATTTTTTGAAGGCCTGCCCATGATATCAGGTATTCCATCCAGGTGGAAAGAGCTTAATGAAAGAGAAGAGCATGAGCATCAGCTTTCCTTCGCTCCCAGTCTCACCTGCCCGCTGGTGTGGAGAGCTGGCAGCAGCTCTTTCACTGATTTTCAGCTGTGCTACAAGCCTGCTATCAGGTCACCCAGTTTGAAATGGACCAGGTAGCATCAGCCCATTCCAGAAACAATCTGATGTACCAAACAGGCACTGATAAGTTGGATTCCAGTTTTGAGAACTTTTCTGGTTGCCATTATTGGCTGGTTACTTAAACTTTTTTCCAAACATGAACATGCTTTGAAGCAAAAAAATAAACATTGTAGCCCTTGCTTCCTTGAGAATAGAATAATTTTTATAGTGAAAAATTACCAGAATCATTTAGATTAAAGACACATCAGATCAGACCAGTGATCACTTTAATCCAGTAGATGCTGACAATAGCCAATGGTGTATTGCTAGTCAAGAGTGCAAGTACAGGACAAGAAAAGTGGGATGTAACAGTCTCTTCCATAAAACTGTCCAAACACCATTCAAACCATATGAACTTTTAGCACTCACAGTGTTCAGTATCAGAGAATTCCACACTTTATTTTTGCATTACGAAAACAACAATCTGTTGTCATCTGCTTTGCACTTATCAGTTAGTAGTTTTCACTCTTGTGAAGAGGTCTTGTAGAGAATTAAAACAGAAGACAAGCAGTTCCCCTTCTACCCTCTTTATGGCACTCATGAATTAGATGTCTGTTGTGTATCCGCTCAACCATCTCTCCAGTCTGTTTTGTGGTTCCTGTGTAGCTCAGAAAGCATCCCAGAGTTTCAATTGTCCTTGTTGCCCTTGTCTGAGACTCTTATTTTTGAGATGCAGCAACTAGAAGTACACAGTGTGTTCAAACTGTACATGCCTCAGGGATTCATCACCATCAGGCGGTGGCAAAGTAATGTTAGTCTTCTCTTCTGTTTTATATTGCTTTCCACAAACTCCCTAACATTCAATTTCTTCTTCTTTCTCTTTTTATTTTTTTTGTCTCCTACTGAATGACTCTGCTGCCTCCATGTTTTCACAGAGCTGTTCGTCAGATCCCTAAGATCTTGTTTCGGAGTAGTAATGGTCAGCTCATGGTACATGGAAAGTTAGGATTTTTGTCCCACGTTACATTATTTTGTGTACATCTATGGTAGTTACATCTCCATTTGTCTAGTAATCCAGTACTGTGGGATACTTCTGCACCTCTTTTACAGCTAACTTTCCATTTCACTGCCATAAATTATCAGCAACAGTCACAAAAGTGTGACCTTTTCAAGACCATTTATAAATAAGTTGAACAGCATAAACCATACCTCAGTTGCAACTGAGTTCATTCAAGTGTTCATTCAAGTCATCGCGTGTTCCACAGAAAGCATGAAATTCTTTAAAGTCTGTCTTTGTTTCTTGCTTCACTGTGGGTGTCTTTGTCTTTTTACTTCCCAGACCACAGTGTGATGCCTGTAGGAGCCACAAAATAACAAAGATTGTGCTTCTCAACATCTGCTTACACACCACCTGATGGCCTGCCTCCTTAAGTTAGAACTGATACATGCACAGGAAGAATAAGGATAAACAAAGTTGAGTAACCAGCGTGGGAGTTAGAGAAGTAATGACTTAGAGGCCTGGGAGACTGAAATAGAGAAAAACCTGAACATAGCCTGGAACTGCATGGATCATCAGAGAGAGCTTCAATACCAGAAAATGGAAAAATGGGGAATCAAAAACAAGCTGAAAGCAAATAAAGAGGTAGAGGGATTGTCCAGAAAGATATGCAGTACCAAGAGACAGAAAGCAAACTCACCCTCCGGAAGTAGAAGAATATACAGAAAAGGAAAGGAGCAATTCATTTGAAGGACAACCATTCCCAGTCTTTGCACTCAAAACTCTAAAGGATGTAATTTATTTTTTTTTCAAAAATGTGAGAGAAATAAAGTAGAGTCGTACAGGTATAAAATCACCAGTTCTATTTACCGCTATAGCCTAAGACAGAAATCTCACATCTGCTGACACTGGTTTTGGTAGAAACTATAGAACAAATGTGTGTGTAACTTAGCAGTGCTGTAAGGGTTGAGAAAATCTGCAAGTAAACAGCCTATAAAAGAAAATTGTTACAATCTTTCCTAAATGACCTCTAAAGAGAATTGCCCATGCTGCCTGCTGTATAGACATAGCTTGTTAGACAACATTCTCAGCAAGACCCCATGGATAGAAGATCTAATTGACACTCAAGAAAACCCTGTTGCCACAGTTCTAAGCGCGACAGTTGTTCACAAAGCACTGAAGTCTGTGCATTCGGCTAAACCTCCCTCTGACCTGTAAAACTGCTTGTTCAAACGTTGTGATTGTGAGAAAGTCAAGGGCTGACTTTAAAACTCTTGTTCCTGTTACAGGGTTGTCTCCAAACTGCAGATGAGAAAGTCATTCAAGAGACAGTAAACTCCAAGTCAGAGCATGTTTCACATTCTGTTTTTTGTTTTTCATTAGCTGAATTGATATTTCTTGGCTAGTATTTTTATCTGATTAATTACCAATGAGCACCAGAGCGATAACTCTGAAACCTTTGCATCGTTCACTGTACAGAGAGAGTAGTGCCAGAAAAAAAACAGAATTTCCAATTATGAGCTGCCAAATTCCTTTAGCCTTGTTACAGAAGATCCACTCAGAATGACAAATTAATTCATTTTCCTTGCCAATCTAGTCATTGTCATCTCCACTGAGACTGTCAATAAATGCCAATTGTGATGCTGAAAATTGTGTGATGTTTTATGAGACATTTGGCTTGCTTGCTGGTGGCAAGGGAAAGGAAGTAGGTTTGACACATTCACCTGGAATTTGCGCCTTACAGAACTGGTAAAATCTTACACCCAAGGAAGATTTTCATGGCAGAATGGTGAACAATTACCCCCAAAAATATATATTGAGAATAGAAAATAACTGTCCAAGAAGCAAAAAGATGTCTTTTAGGTGTCAGAACTATCAGGATAAAATTATAAAATCACTGACAAAAAATATGGGGTGTGCTAAATTTGGCAAAGAAAGTCAGAAAACAAAATTCTCTAACTGCATGATTTAAAAAAATAGTCAACAAAAAAACAAGAGACAATAAGAAGAAGGGGAATAGGAATGGGGTGACAATGAGATGGAGATTAAAGATAGCTAAGATATGGCCCCCAAACTAAATCAATAGTCTACACTAGTTTCTCAATAACTATGAAGATGAACAATATAGGAGAATGGTAAATGAGAATGGGGTTTGTGGAAGTAGAAATTAATTCATCTTGAGTGGAAGAAAAACTGTAAGATTTAAATGGGGGCAAGAGTGGGAAATTAAAAAAAAATAACTTGATAATCTCCATCCCAATATTCTGATAAAATTAATACTCACAATGGCATTTACAATGTCACAGTAGTTTTGGCATAATACTATGTGATTGAATTACAATGCATGCACTGTGTGCAATGTCCATGTTTGAGGATGAAGGGGAAAATAGTGCTCAGATAAGTCTGTGTCTTGTCATACATTATATCATTATACAGAAGACATTAGAACAGAGTTTGAAATAATAAGCAAGTAATGAAATGGAAATAAATAGAAAAGGAGATAGAGTACAATATGAATTTAGCACATGTAGCCTGTATCACACAAACACATAGTCTTTATACAGAAACATGATCCTTTAAAAAAGAGAATGGGAATGAAATATACTAAGGTTACTCAAATTGCTATAAAGTGGTTGGTACAGCTCAAGATGGAAAGTTATTACTTAAGTGGAAAAAGAGAATGATGACCAGAAAAACTATAAATGAGAAAAGGTGTTGGTAAAAGGAAGACATCAATGAGTAGTACTAAAAGAGGCTGTATGTGGCTAGAGTGAGGATTAGCGTAAGGCTTTCTCATGGATTGGTTCTAGGACAGTTTTCTATTTATTCAGCATTTTTGTTAATTGTGTTTTCACAAGAAGAAGAAGAAGTGAGCTAATTAGATGTACTGATGACAAAATGTGGGGAAGAACTGTAAATAAAGAGAAGAATAGAGACTTTCTGTAGGAAGTATTTTAATACAATCAGATGAAACTCAATAGTGGAGAGTCACAGTAAGTCACTTAGTAACTAAGGCAAAGCATTTCTGCTAGGATCTGGTCATTTAGAGAGAAGGAGAAATGCCTGGGCTTATGAGGCGATCACAGTGATCTCCTAGGAACGTGAGGCAGTTGAATAAAAGTGAAATGCACCCACCGGATGCATCTGGTACTAATGCTGTTGATAAAGACAATGGGAAGCAAATGTTTGTCAAAGCAGAGATGTTTCAGACAAAAGTGACTAGAATTTTTCAGTAAATTAGGTTTTGTTAGGGAATTTCCACCCATCTTAAGCAGTGCCACAGACCTGGATTGTCAACAGCATTCTCTCTTGGATAATCTCTTAGCCTCTTCACGATACTTATAAATGACTTCAGATAAGTTGCACATCCAAGCTGTACCCAGTGGTGAGCTGATGGCATCATTTCACTTCCCAGAGCACTCTCAGTAGTTCCTTTTTTGATTGTGTTTGCTGTCATAGTTGTTAAGAGTTTTGCTAGCAAGCACAGGTTGACAGCTCTACAGCAGGGCAATTCCTGTAGTTCTTTCTTACTCCTTTTTTGAGGTTTTGTACCATGAGCTGCTTTGAACAGCTGGGCCTGTTTGGAAAGAGCAAAATATCTAAGCATTCCTTCGTATTTCCAAATGTTTGTAATCAACTATTAATGTGGAGGTGACTCAGAGGTGGACAGGACTTCCAACATAAAATTTTCAAAATTGTAGCTCAACTTAATAAGTCCATGGGCTTCCTTCCTTTTGACATGGGTGCTTCCATAGCAGCTCTTAACTGTCTGGATCAGTCTCTCAGAAGACAACAGGTCTTGATAGAGGCAGTTTCAGACCCTACTGGCTTCATTTTTCTTGCATTTAGCACTCTTGCTATCTGCTTAAAGATAAGCAGTCTCTGAATATTGTCTTAGAGTAAAAGCAATCAAAACTCAGGATTGCACTTCCACAAGAAAGGTCTTCCCCACCCCAGGTACTTTATACAAGACCGACAGTACTTTACAGTTCAGGGCTCAAATGAAAGATACCTAGTGTTAGGGGTAAGGGAGAGATTATCTGTTCCTAAAGGAAAAATTAAAACATTTCGCTTTCTGATCTCTTGAACAATGCGGAATGCAGAGCCATCATAAGTCCTGGGAACTATTCGTACTTTCCTAGAACCTGAGGACAGCTTCTCAGGCAATCCCCAAGGCTGAGTGAGCCACGAAAGTTCCCTGGAAACACAAGGATTGCTCTCCCACGTCAAAGTCCTTGGCTAAGTTCCCAAGAGCTGTGGTACAGCATCTTTACTGCCACAGCAGACACTCTAATTCACAGCAAACTCTAAAGCTTTCTGCCTTCCCTCCAAGGGGTTTAACAGTACAGTCTGGAAGTGGTGGCTTATCTCAAGGGAGTGATCACCTTGGACCCACAAGCTGTTTGTTCGATCAGTGTCTAAGAAGTCAGGCATCAGTTTAATGAGACTTTGCCTTCATCCTCATGAAAGCATTTCAACATGATGTTTTGCCAAAGCCTTGTTTGATTTTGTTGAATTGGTTTTAAAATACTTTATCCAAAAATTCCTAGGATTTTTATTGCCTGTAGGCAATAACTCTTCACAAAAACATAGATAACACTGATAATATAGAGAGCTCATAGAAACAACTGCGTAACAGTACCTATGAAATGATGTGGCGCAAGTTGTCAGAGTTGGTCTGTATAGTTCACAGGGAAAACCTTATTCTTAAAATAAACAGTAAATATTTTTTTCCCTGAATAAATCAGATAGCCCACCTACTCTCATTTGTAAAGTTTTGTAACTTATTGCCATTACAATGCTTAGTGGTTTGGGTTCAGTGCAGATCCTTGAGCTTATCTCTAACCTCTTTTTGTCTCTCATTTCTGCTAATGTGAAGATTAGTTTTGTGAACATTGAGATGGATCATGTCTGCAGAACTGCTGGCTTCTTGTCGCCAATTCCTTGCTTCACAAAGGATGAATTTTGGAAATTTCATTGGCCTTTTTCCATTTTAAGTTCCCTCACTCACAGCCTATCTTCCTAAAAGATATTTCATGCTCTGTCAGGATCCTGGACAACAGAGCTGGTTTTCTCTCACACTGAAGAGGATCTGCTTGGCTGGCACTGCTCACTGCCTAGCAGTGGGAGACGATACTGTGTGTCTCACGTATGGTGCTGTCTCTAATTAGCCAAATGTCTGTGGTTGCAAAGATAAATGTGGGTACTGGGAGCCTCGGATTTGTGATATAGGTTTCTGTGCCATCTTAGTTTGGATTTAAGTAAAATGGTTCTCTAATTTCTCATTCTCAGTGGAGTTTCAGTGCTTGTCAAGGAAGAAGAGTGTTTTATCAGCTGTGGTAGTGTGTCAGGCACTATTTCTGACAAAAGTTTCTCACTCTTTCCTCAACAAAGGAGTGAAAAGCTTTACCTTTATAATCCCATCTATAATTCCCAATATCAAGATAATTATATATGCAAAATATCCTTGTCTTGGAGACAGGTATACTTTGTTGTTGAACTCTCTCCATGCTAATATTACAAATTTGTTCAAGTTTTAAGGGCTATTTGCCTGTTAAGGTCTCACTTTTTTTCTGTCCAAAATCCTCATTAACCAACCATTGTTACCTTATTTCATGTGAGAGAGAACTGTTTGTTTCAGCAAACTGAACCAATCTACAGGCCTGCTCAGCCAAGAACACACAGCCTTACAGACTTCTCTGTGGATCATCATACACCTCTCTATGTAACAAAAGGTCATATCTAAGTACACACACCTATTATCAGGCTGCGGAAAAGTGAATCAAGACCATCATTCAGAACAAACTCGTGCGTCAGTCAAATAATTAACATTCAGCAATGAGGTGTATTTTCCCATCACTTGATTACAGAAAGACTGGCATCCCTTGGCACAAATGCATTTATCCTGCAGGATAACTTTTCCTTCATTTGTAATTCTGTAGTCATTCCTTCAGCTACTGATCTACTCAATGCATTTCTTGTTTATTACACCTTTGCCTGCACCTTCAGGTAGCTTCCTCTTTTTTTCTGTCCATCCCACTGCTTTGGGTGTTCATCGAGGCAGTGGAGTCAGAGAACAGCCAAAGGCTTACCACTGATGCCTCTGTATCAAGGCTCTGTGTAAATGGTGGCAGCTGAGCTGTGACCATATTTCCCCATTTCATAGATCATATAGGACAAAGAGGGTGGTCTGTAATGGACTGGAGAGCATTACAGCATCTTAAATGCCATGCATTGAATATTTCCTTGTATACATCTTTAGTATTCAGCACTCTTGCTGAGGTGTTCTTGAAAGCCTGTAGCACAGCTTTTTATGGATTGGAAAATTAAAACTGAAACACAACATCATACAGTGGACAATGCCAAAAAACTTGATTAGAAGGGCTATAAATGGTAGAGTAAAGAATTCATAATATTCCATTGAAGAGACCATATGTTCTTCCAACAGTTAGTCATCTTTAATAAAACAATTTAAAGCAAGGCTTGTTCTCAGTGTGAGTCTGTATTCCAGATTTAGTAAGAACCTTCATTCTGAGAAACAGTATTTTTTAAAACATCCAGAAGAGGAAGGAAAATAACGTGGTGCCATTGTAAAAACTACCAATAACAGGAGCCAACAAAAAATTCTTAATTATTAATTTTATCCTAGAAAGAGAGGACTGAGCAAAGATATTGTATGTGTGGCTGTGCATGCCATATCAACAAATCATTCTAACTTTTTATTTCAAAATACAAAATTAATCAACCCAAAATCTTTTTTACAGAAGTGTTTTAATTGCAACATTTTTCCCTTGGATTTGGGATTAAATTTTTAATCCAAATGAGAGAGAGACAAGCAGAAGCTATTCCCGAAGTGGCTGTTGAACTGGGACATGGAAGCCACAGGTGCAAGTTCCTGTCTGTATCACACAGAAGGAATTTCACTGCAGAGCAAGTATTTCATTTCACATGAGTGCCTCCAGTATTGCTATTCTGAGAATAGCTTTTTTTTATGTTTTACATCAAGGAAAAAAGGTGTTTCAAAGTCTCTTGTTCTTTTCCGATATGAAATGAAAACAAATTTCAAAATCTCCCACTTCTTTTTTTCCCCTAAACTTGAATTCTCATTTTTCAACTAGATGTTGAAATCACATGGTCCATCTTATTTTTTACTGCCAATCTTATACATGTCATAAACAGAGTCTCTAGCTACAGAATGAATTATTTATATGAAGGGAGTGAATCCCAGAACGTTGCAAGTTTCCTGCATGAATACTTTTGTGCCTCTCGTTTGTCACACGCTTCATCCCATATTTGGCTCTTGTCAGATTGAGAGCAAAGGCCCTGAGTAGATGCCCCAATAGGAATGCCTGCTCTTCCTCTTTTTTTCCAGATCCCAGAGGAGGTAAAAATACGACACTGCTATACTGGCAGTGCTTTAATACCTCCTTTATGTTTGCCCTGTACCTGTGCTTGAAGGGAAGCAGGGAAGATGGAAAGATTTGTTCTTTCTTAATGCCTTTCTCATGGATAAAATAAGTTCTGGCACATCATCCACATCTGACTGAACATCATGCTATGGTTTATACAGGTGCTATGTAAACACAGAGACAGCAAGTGGAATAGCTTTTACAATTTCCACAATTTCCACAAATTATTAAATGAGGAGAAGTTATTTTTTTTCCCTAGTCCTATAAAATGATCTGATTTAGTGCTCAGAGTGCTCGTGCATAGGAGTGGCTGCCAGGATTCCCCGAGGTGTCAGTACTTCATAGCATATATATCTGAATTATCCCTTTTGAACTGCAGGATTCTCCTCCAAAACTGCAAATCTGGAAGAGTCTGTAGAGAACAGGAAATCCTATGAGCTATGAAAAAAATCCCTAATGAAAATCAGTGGACCTTCAGAAAACAATCTTGGGAGATAAATACCAATTATGGAGGATGACTCCTTTCAGCAACACCAGGAACAAAGCAAAATAAATTACACACAGAAAAGAAATAAATCTGACTTTAATTAGATCAGAAGTGCATGTGTCTGTAATAATGAGCTTCTCAAATGCTGCTGCCTCTTAAGTACTACCCCTGCTCTTCCCCAGTTCCAGGATGTGGCTCCAGGTTTTAGATGTGTTTCACCAGGAGTTTCACAACCTGTTGCCTGCAATGGCCCTGGTGCATCTCCAGAAGGCTTTGAGTGCTTTTTCTGCCTTAACTGACAGGAGCAAAGCCTTCTGGGATAATTAGTGCTGCTTCAATTGGACAGGTAGCGGGTGGGAAATAAACAGGTTCAAGAGCTCAGGGGACATCCGCGTTGCTGTAGGCAGAGAGGCAGTGGAAAATAAATATAGCTAAGCAGTTGGGAAAATATTTATTTATTTATGCTCCTTTCCTTTTGAGATGTGAGATGAGGACCAGCCCCAATATGAACTCATTTTTTTTCTAAGCAGTTGCCAGCTCTCCAGCCCTCAAAAATCACATCCCACATAAGTCTATGGCTAGTTACAGTGATGACCCATTTGGAAATGCTTTTCCTTATTCTTAACTGTGAAAGGAGATAATTTGTTACATAAATAATGAATTAGATGTGTATTAATTTAGAACTGCTTGTCTGAATGGTTTGCAAAGCAGCTGTGTGATTTTAGGCAGTCATATGCTGTCAATTAACAACTTATTCTAAGCCAAATCTGTGTAAGCTTATTATGTGTATCACACAGTGTGGAATTTCTTCATAGGTTTTACTAATTCTAACTGTATACTATTGGCTGCATAGTAGTTTAAAACTGCTAAAGATTAGTAAAAATCCCAGTGAAATTACTGGCGGGCAAAGGGAACTTCCAGCTGCATTCCAGCTATTAAGCTGCCAGTGATACTTTTCATGTTGTTGAGAAGTTGGGAGACCTCATTAAAATCCCCAGTTTTAGTGTATGTCAAACTTAATGCAAGTCCAGGAAGGCAACATTAAAGCTGAATATTAATAATACATTATCAATATTTTATTGAATTAAGGGAAGGACCTTTTCAGTTCATAGACAAAGCGCATGTCTTATACTTACAGGTCTGATTGCTACCTGACTTCCCAAACCAATATGTCCCAAAATTTCAAATGACTGATATTGTGTCCATACTGAATTTGGGAATATCTGAGACAACCTGATCTCATTGGAAGATAACGAGACCTTTAATAAATCTTGAGGGGCCGCCTCTGAACAGTACGATTATTAAAATCTTCTCTTAACAACTAGAGTTTTCTCCAGTCAGTACTTCTAAGAGGATAATCCTAAAGATGATAGCATGACTGAGCTATGCCCTTTTATACTTGCCATTAGTATTTACAATATACACCAGTGTATGATTTGGATTGACGTATACAAGCACCACCATGTCCAGTTTTCTGCAAAAGTTTTACTTCTCTAAGAACGTGGTCATTGCTAAGAAAAAAAGAAAAGCACACAAAATCCAGGGCATTTTTTGCCACACAAATTTAGCCATAATCTCCCAAGCATATGGAGTTTTAAGCATTTTCACAGGAAGAATTGCTCATGCTATGTATCAAGTCCTTAATAAAATCGCTTACTTTGAAACTTGTTCCACTAAAAAAATGGTGTAGAAGCTTGGCTATGAGTCAGGCAAAGCTCAAGAGTATCAATACTATGTATTTCTGTGGTTTGCAATGTGTTGGCTTCCAACCTTCTCATTCACATTATCTGAGCATCTGACCCACAGCTAAGTATGAGAATAAACAACTCTGTGTCATTTCTGGGAAATGTGTCCTACTGTAAAGAATTTTTAGAAGTTTCCTTATTAACAATGTTATCTAGTAGTGCTTTGGGATATCTGCTTCTCCCTGATGTACAAGCTCTGCCTTCCATTCAACACAGTGTGAATATACTCAGTCCTGACTCCTTTACTGTTCTTCATCTTGATTCTCCTTGCTTTCTCATTTCCTCTCTTTTCCATCTGATGTTTTTCTTCCACTACCTATCCAGCTCCATCTTTCTCTTCAATCTGTCTGCTCCTTCAGAGACAAATAATTTTTTCCAGATCTCGAATTCAGTATTTCTCCTGTCCAGACACATGGCAAAACCAAAATTTCCTTTCAAACTAATATATAAAAAAAAAGTAGACTAGAAAAGCCTGCAGAAAAGTTTAATCAAAATGTCTTTGGGGTACAGATGCCCGCAGACAAATTTAGTCAGCAAACGATAAGTTTCAGTGTCAGCACTATCTGATCCCTCCCTCACTAGAGTAAGTCAGCTGTAGTTAAGTGGGTAAAATTGCTGGTAACATGATGCAAGAGTAAACAGAACTGCCATAAAACTGAAAGGCAACAATTTCTAAGTCTTAATATTTTCTTGTGTAGAAAATATTTCACACGCAGTTTCCCTTGGAATGAGATAACATTGACACCAAGAGCTTAGACCAATACAGTGATTTCTACATAGAGTGTGAACGTCCAATTACATCAAACAGATTTCAGTTCAAGATTTCAATGACTATTATCTAATCTACTAGAGTCAAACCAGGAGGAAACTTTCCTAACAGCAGATTATTTCATGATTTTGCATAACAAAACTTTCTAAACCTCCTGATGAACCATTTGACCATCCAAAAAGTACAGAGAAAAGGTAGTATGCCAAATTATTAGCTTGAATCTGGTTCATTTAATAGTAGGCAAAAGAAGTAGCATCATATTAAATCATGAAATATCCAGATATTTCATTTATGTTAGGAAAAATCACAAAGATTCATTTTGACTTTTTCAGGTCAAAGTTCTCAACTAAAATGAACTGCTCTTACATTGCATTTTTTCCTTTCTATTTCCTTCTTTTTCCCAGTTTGCCTTTTCTGCCTCTGCATTCCTCTACCTGCATTCCTCTGCTTCTTCACTCAAACTGGCAAATTCTGATTCCTCAGCTAAGTTTCTCTAGTAAGCCAACCAGACAGTAAAATTAATAACATTTTCATAGCATTTCTTTTTAATTCATTCTATTGCCTAATTTGCTTATATGATTGTGTAGCTGAAGAAAAGGGATAAAATGTCAGACTATTGTATAGATCCAAACCAGCCCCTTTGAACTCTGATTTTACAGCAGAAGCATCAAAGAAGAATTGCTACTCCAAGGCTTTTTATCAATAGGAACTGTAAGAAAGAAATGATAAAAGAACATATTCACAGTCTTACCTCAATTTCCCATTCTAACTTCAGGAAGTTCCTATTGACTTTGATGCTATAGGATTAAGCCTTTGGGCCCAGATCCTCAAAGGTACTTAAATGTTGCAAAGCTAACTTTTTTCCCCCCTGTGACCTCATGGATTTCTCAACCCAAATACAACTTCCCAGGCAATGAATCATGAGAATGATTTTTTTTTTTTTTTTGGTAAAAAAAAAATAAAATCATAATTCAGTAGAGCAAGGATCTGCCTAAATCAGCCATGTCTGATGAACAGAGAAGTGGAACTAGACATTGTCAACTGCCTCTGCACAGGCTCAGAGTGACCTAAATACCATTCATCTCTACATTCTGATTTTTTTTGGTGTGCAAGGGCTAGCTGATGGCTGTACCTGTGTGACAATGGCTAACATATGCCCAATTTGACTCCTAAGGAAATGGTAAGTAAAAAGGTAGAAAGGAATGGTGCTGCATCCAGTTGGTGGCCAGTCACTAGTGGTGTTCCCCAGGGATAGTGTTGGGCCCAGTCCTGTTTAATACCTTTACTGATGATATGGACGAGGGGATTGAGTTCACCATCAGCAAATTTGCAGATGACACCAAGCTGGGGGGCAGTGTTGATCTGCTGGACAGAAGGAGGGCTCTGCAGAGGAACCTGGACAGGCTGGATAAGTGGGCTGAATCCAGTGGTACCATGTTTAACAAGACCTGAGGTTTTCTAATCAACAGGAAGCTGAACATGAGGCAGCAGTGTGCCCAGGTGGTCAAGAAGGGCAATGGCATCCTGGCCTGTATCAGGAACAGTGTGGCCAGCAGGTCCAGGGCAGTGATTCTGCCCCTGATTCAGCACTAGTTAGACCACATCTTGAGTGCTGTGTCCAGTTCTAGGCACCTCAGTTCAGGAAGGACACTGAGGTGCTGGAGAGTGTCCAAAGAAGGGCAACAAGGCTGGTGAAGGGACTGGAGCAGAGGCCCTATGAGGAGAGGCTGAGGGAGCGGGGGCTGTTTAGCCTGGAGAAGAAAAGGCTCAGGGGAGACCTCATCACTCTCTACGACTACCTGAAAGGAGGCCGGAGCAAGGTGGGAGTCAGTCTCTTCTCCCAGGCAACCAACAGTAGGACAAGAGGGCACGGTCTTAAGCTATGCCAGAGGAGGTTTAGGTTTGACATTAGAAAGAAATTCTTTATGGAGAGATGAGATATTGGAATGGGTTGCCCAGGGAGGTGGTGGATTCACTGTCCCTGCAGGTATTTAAGAAGAGACTGGATGTGGCACTTAGTGCCATAGTCTAGTTGACATGGCTGTGCTAGGTCATGGGTTGGACTTGATCTCAGAGGTCTTTTCCAACCTGGTGGATTCTGTGATTCTGTGAATTGGATGGGAAGGAATAGAATAGAATAGAATAGAATAGAATAGAATAGAACAGAAAAGAATATTTTCAGTTGGAAGGGACCTACAATGATCACCGACTCAAACTTCCAGGGCTAGTTCACCTGGGTGATCTGATGCAGGTATGTCACTTTTAGAGCTAACTTGCTCAGAGGCATTGCACATCTGTTCACAGAGCTGAACTATTCATTGTGGACCAACCAGGTCTCCTGTTGAGATCCGTCCCCTGTCTAAAAATTATTACATGTAGATTGCAAGAGAAAAGACAGACCATGATTAGAGACCTCACTTGACATGTAGGAAGGTGACACTCAAGCCCTTGACTTGGCGATTAGACTTAGTACTAATCTAAAACCCAGTTGCAGGCTGAGGTGGGGATCTCAACTACTGTTAACTCTCAGGTTGTCAGTGGTCAGCCAGCTACAAGATTTAAACACCCATCCTGTCCAGTGGTAGCTTGGCAGAGATTTTGAGCACTTCAATGGTGGTGGTGTGGGGGGTGCGTGGGCCTCCATTTCACTAACCTGGAGAACCTGTTTTGTGTTTCCAGCCTACTATGATACTTCAAGGACAGGACATTCTTGCTTTGAGTGTGGATGTGCCTCCTCATGATGGGGGATGGGGACTGTTGAGGAATGGGGAATGTGAGTTACCATCATTGGGTGGCTCTAACCTCCTTGCTAGGGTAGGGCAGGACATCAACCCTCAACCCCCACTACCCCCTGCACTTGCAGAGCACTTGCTTCTCCTTCCCTCTGCTGTGTGAGACATGAAATAGTGGAGCCAAGCAGTATTGCAGCTGCAGGGGAATGAAAGATTTCCAGATGTATCTAACCTGCTGCTGCCTCTGATTCCCTCCCCAGCTGCATTTGTCAGGCCCACCATCTTTCACTGTACTCCATCACCTCTCACTCTTCTCTGTTGCTCCATTTTTATGGAAATTCATTTATAAAAGAAAGACAGTTATATTCATAATGCAGAGCATGCTGGAATACTTAATCTTTCACTTCATTTTTTTTCAAGTGTGCCTTACTCAGACGTGGACTGATAAGCTGACAAGTGCTAAAACAATCTGTGAAATGATGCATGGGCTTTTAAGAAAATTAATAAGTGCCTTGGAGCAAAGATATATATAATCACAGAAAAACCTGACTCTTTTCATAGGAGATATATCCTCGAAATACTGTTTTATCTGGTTAATTAGAGTTAAGGAGTGGAAACGTTGGCTTTCCCGAGATTAAAGAGAAAACTTAAAATATTCAGATGGGAATTTGTTTTATATAATATACTACATACACACTTAAATATGAAAGTTTGATCCTTTAATATTTAACCAATGGACAGTCCACCGAGACATCTCTTTCATTTCCACTGAGGTCCTGGTACAAGCACCAGCTAGTTTTAATAGACATCACACATTTTTAAAAAAATAGGCGCAGTTAAGACACAGTTCAGCTAAGAGCCATGGGGCACAATATGTTGCATGGGTCAAAAGCGCACGTCCTAAAGGAACTAGTGAACTAGAACAGTGTCTTTGTTATTAATCCGGAAATTGCATTTTTAGAACATATATTGCTGACTATATGTCTCCTTTTTTTTTTCTTCCAGTAATTTCTTTTTTCACATGAACAGAGCAAACATCTCTCTTTGCTCCTTATAAAGATCTTTTAACTTTCCTGTTCCATCTAGACAGTAACAATCCCTTATGCATCTTAACGTTTATGTTTATGCAGGCTATAAATGTTCATACTCATACTAGACATCTTTAATACACACTTCCATCTGTCAGCGACCTGCCCGTGACCTTCTTCAGAAATGCAAGGTAACCTGGCTAGCTCTAGTTCTGGTCCTTCTGAAAAAGGATTGTCAGGTCAAATTGTGACAGTTTAAGTGTGATGTCTGATATTGACTGCTGTCCAGCAGGGACTGTAAGCGCTGCGTCTCCTACTTCATTCAGGACCTTACTATTGACTTGCACTATCGTCTTAAGGTTAGTCTTTTATCTCCTGTGCTTACAGGCAAAGAAATATGTGGCACTGGAGCAAACTGCTGTACTGCAGCCTAGGGACACTGCTCGCAGGAAGCTAGTGGCTGTAAGATTTCAATGCCCACAAATAAGATGACCACTTCCCAGTGTGTCAAACAGGTATAATTACTATTACAGCAGGTTTCTGTAGCTCAATTTTAAGTAAAATAACTTTTCCAGTATGTCTGTTTCTCTGTGTGTCTGTGTGCATGTGTATGCTTTGAACAACATGGGACAATTTCTTTTAATGAAGTCCTTCTACAGTGAGGCAAGAAAGTAAACGAGATACCAAAAATCAAGCAAACAAAGAAACAAAAAAAAATAAAACCCCTCACTGTTTCTAATTGTATGTTAGTGTTAAAATATTATTTTTTCGCCTTTTTGTTCCCCTTTCCACTCTCCAGGTTTGTCAAACCACTTTCCTAACACCCGTATTTGTGCTTGCCAATCCTTTCCCACAGCAATGCGTGTCTTCATGGTTATTTCACTACCGACTCTAATTTTTTTACAAAAAATGAAATGTGAGACGTTAGGAGCTTTGAAGCAGTCCTTTTGATATAGTAGGAACCTGGAAGTACTTGCAGGTGCAGAGGATCCCTGCTGGTTACTGGCCAGGGCCATTAGCAAAGGGACAGGGAACAGAAACATCTTTACAGTCCTATCTTTCTTCTTTTGAATTTAGTGGCTTCTCTACATAAATAAATGAGTTGGAGTTAAAAACTGAGCACTTCAAGAATTACAGCATGCAGTTTGGTCTGATCTTTCACCTAATTTTGTTTAACAGTGGAGTATCAGACTCTTGAAAGTATGCAAATTATTTCTAATTTGTAAATGTCTTGCGAATAGACACCATTCAAAAAACAGTTTGTAAATCAGCTGCACTACTATTTCTATTGCATTTAGTTGTAGTTATTGTAATTTAGACTGCAGATACAGGTTCAGTTTAAGTGTGTGGTATTGCACCACCTGCCATATTTTATCCCAGAATAAAACCATATCATTTCATTCTTCTTGCCCATTTCCCAGGTACAGTTTCTCACCTGGATCATTCCATAGCTTAAAACTTTTCTCTTCTGCTTCTCTTCACATAAAACTCTAGCCAAGCCTTGAAGAAACGTTTGCTGACACAAACGTATCAACTATAATTTTTTTTTCAAGTCTGGATTTTAGAAAAAGTTGCAAACTCCTACCTCATTCCACACATGAAAACTTTGTTCAGTGTTGGCTTAGAATAGCTCAGTCTTGTTCAAAGAGATTAGCAACAATGGGTTTTCAGTTTTTACAATGTTAATCCATGATTAATCTAAACATATTTTAATGCTCCTTGAAGCACAGTATTATTTTCCTAATACGAAATTTGCCACATTGATCCCATCCTTGCTTATTTTTCCCACAGCAATTCAATTTATACAAGACTGTAGCTAAAATCTTTTCATTTAAATCTGAAATAAATTATTATTATTATTACGCTGAATGTAGCTATAACAGTTGATAAGATAGAAAGATAGGCCTGTTTCCTGCCCTTCAAACATGGCCATCATCCAGAAAAACTACTGAAAGATTAAGTGTTGATGTGATAAATTTCTACTTACTTGGGATTCGTGAGTATTTACAGATGCTGTACATATGCCACTTTGGCATTAGTGAGAAGAAAAACAGTTAATAAGATTTCATAAGATGCTAGTTAAAAATTTTGCTCACTAATATGCCATTTGTCAAAAAGGAGAAAAAGATTTCAGAATGATAAGGAGATTTTCTTGGATTTTGAATTGTACCAGGATATTTCCAGGATATTACTATTTGTTAATATTTTTTCATTTCTTTGAGGTGATTAATGAAGCCTATTTGCTATTTCTGAGTAGACCTCACTATATCTGAAGCAGTAATGGACAATCAAAGGAGTGTGATAGTCACAAAATATGCCTTCAGACTCAGATAGTATCTCTAGAAATAAAATGGTTTCCCACACTTTTTTAAACAATTAAGACCTATATTAAATAACAACAGTAGGTTAATGCTAAGTGTTGATTCATGGCTCCCATTGTTTAAAATTAAAAACTTCAAATGGATTTGTTAAGTGTCTCTGATGGCTGATGCCTCATAATATCTGCAACATTCACCCAAACCACTGTGAAGGTCAGGACACAGGCATTATTTAGTGTCTGCTTTTAACGTTCAGGTTTTGAGCAAAGTCAACATCATGAAAAGAGCTGAAAGTTTCAGTGATTTTGCTTTGCATTACATTTTCAATGGTCCTGAGTAAAAACTAATCATATTCTTATCTGTTAATTTTCCTACTTCGAGACTGCACTCCTTTGCCATAAGTAATCTTTATTACGGCTAAGGGCTTTATACTCCCCAACAACATTTTGGGAACCCAAAACATATTTTTTAACCTTTCTATGTAAATGTAATACCCATCCTACCCACCACTGCTCCTCCAGTGACTATACAGGTGGTTTTTAGTAGGCAGGATGTGTTGGAAAACTGAGTATAGCCATGCTACCTGTAGCCCCAGATGGCTCTACGTTGCCGTAGTCAGACGGACAGGAAGGAGCTCTTGGCTTTGGGCTGACTGTGAGCTGGCAGCTGCCCAGTCTGCCCTTCCATTTCCCTGTGACAAAAAAGTGGCAGCATCCACACACTCCATCCAATCTGTCACCAACTTTCTCTCTGTCAGAGTCTGGCATCCATGGGGCTAGCATTCCTCTCCTTTGCCTATGGAGGACATAAGAGTTGTCATACTACAAAAAAACATCCAGTGACACTTAAGACAGGCCATCTGATAGGTAAAAATAAAATGCCACCTACTAGGAAAAATGCCCCATCTCCCACCTGTGAAGGCTACTAGCTTTTCCAGTGACTTTCTACACTGAGGTGAACAGGGATACCTCTGTGGTTGCCCACTGCTTTGGGCAGCCATTGTGAGCTGATGCAGGACACCTCTGTGATTGTCCATTGTGTATGGGCAAAGTTAGGGCCCATTCTGTAATTTATTTAGTCTCTAGCAACATCTGCTCATATCCAGAGAGAGGAATAACCCTCGAGGACCTACAATATCCTCCCCCAAGACTAGTAGCAGTTATGAGGAGGCTCTGGGCTCTTCATTCCCTGTAGGGCCTGGAAAGGTGGGGATGCAAACTAAACAGCAACAAGCCAGGAAGGGTCCAGGAAGATGGATCTTCTCTTTGTGTACCCAGAGAGGCCATGCTTGCTCCCAGTTATGCCAGAAAACAAATCAACCTTACGATACTTAGAAGAATTCCAACTGAGCCTTTTTAGACCTAATCAAATTAAATTTCAGGTATAAGAGGTTCAGAGGTTTTAGAAATAAAATACATTATTTACAAGTAGAAGTATTTATTATTCAAGGCATTCTATCAATGCTAAAAGAATATTTAATGGCTAATGTATTAAATCCATATTTTATGAATAGTCAGATAATTTTGATTTCTTTTTTTCCTTTTGTCAACTATTTTAAAAGCCATGCTGAGAAATAGTTGAAGTTCATGTCACAAATGAGATTTTTTTTTCACAGCTCAGAAACACACCAAAATAAAAATGAATAAATAATGTTTTCCATACCTTAACACTATTATTCTTAAAACTCAATGTAGTGTGTGTGCAAATTAAAGGTAAAAATATGTTTAATATTTGATTACCACATTCAAAGTTCACATCTTGTATGGCCACTGAGAATGTAAAAATCTATCCCACTCTTTTATCAGCTGTAAATGTGAGCAGAACAGACAATATCATGAATTTCAGAAAAATGTTAATAAACATTTGAATTATCAGGTCTTTACTGTTCTGAAAAGAAACAGTAGCAACTATTTCACATATCAAAAGAAATTTGTAGGAGATTATAAATCACAGAAGTGCAAAATAGAAATAGAGTGCAATAATCCTAGATGATATGCAGGATATGAAGTAAGAAGCAGAAGTTGCAAGGTCCTCTCCTCTTACAGCTGCTGTGCAGACATGAACTAAGGAGACTCTGAAAACCAGTGGAATGAGTGACAGAAGGGCGATGCCTAAAGGTGTCATCCATAGTTTGCAGAACACCAGACTGCATGCAGCAGAAAGCAGTAATTCCTTCCATAAAAATGGTAAGTATCCTTAGGACCTACCCATAGCATCAAAGAAGCAGCCAGGTTTGGAGCTGGTTTGTATAAACACTCTAAATGCATCGCCCTTGTGGCCACCATAGCTTCAGAAATCTCTCAGATGTCTCCCCATCACACCACTGTGCACCTGGAGAGCACTCTGTCTTGTGTGTATGTTGGACAACCAGCATGAAGGGTGTATGGTAGGTTTTAGTGCACACTGCAGTACATTCACTGCTTTCATTCTGCGTCTGCTCAGTGAACTCTCTGTAATATCTTTGGGATAAGAAAGGCTGTGAAGGGGAAGGCAATTGGCAGTGGATTAGTCATGAAACTGCTGTGTAGGGACTATGAAAATTTGGATGTCACTGATTCAAATTCCCAGATTATTGAGTACATATTGTCATATTTTTTTCCAGGATGAACAACCAACTGATTAGCTAATATTAGCTGGTTTCCTATTTTTAAGATGTTGTAACTCTTTTTCAGACCCTGGTATATCCCTTTCATCCTCTCTGTTTTCCTTAAAGCAATTGTCACTGCAATGATATCAAGAGTTTGTAGTTTGTAGTTTTCTTATTTATATTTGTTGTTATTCATATTCATTCTGATTGTTTATTTTACTTTTTTAATTTTCTCTACCCATATATATTGTACTGTTTTATAATATAGAGTTCTTTTTTTTTTATTATGAAACATAGTGTTCTTAAGCAAATTTTATTTTCTGTCTAACAATTTGTAAACAATTCTTGTTTAGATATCTAGATATTATGTCCTGGTACCAATACTGGATGGTTTTATTTTGAGTTCAAACTAACTAAACCATATAAGAATTACTCTTATTACAGGAGGTACCATATTAGTGGTTACTTGAGTTTATTAATTGCCTTTCCACATAAAGTAATTGCAGAAAACCTTTCTGAAGTCTCCCAAGAAAAAAATAATAAGTCAATATTTACTGCTACATGCTGTTTCTAATATAGGCTGCTCAGCACAGAAACAGTATGTAACAGGTGATAGAATGTCATTTGATTCTGCATTTCTTGAGGTTTTTCAAGCTTCAAGTTAAGTCCTTTTTGACTGTTGGCATAAAGAAGATACATACATACAATTTCTTGTGGGTTTTTCATAAAACGTCAGAACAAGGGATGATCAGTATAAAGTTGTCTTACCAATTTCAGCACATCTTGGACAAAATATTTTCCACACAGTGCACTGAAGTAATGTTTAGGGCTGCTGTTGGTTACTCTACACTGGTGGAAATACATAAGTTTGTTTGTATTTGTGCACATTTGTTGTTACTGGCAGGGTAACAACCTGGTATTACATGATGCTTTGAAGTAATATTTTTCATATCCTGGATGAGTCAATGTTGTTTAAAACAGAGCCAAAAAGCATATCCTCATTTCTTTTTTCTTCATCTGTTTTTCTGTTCTTAAGTGTCTTTCCACCTAAGATTTACTTTTTATGCCTTGAATTTATGATGCATTCAAAATAGTAACTACATTAATGTTAGTTCTTATCATTTCAGTTGATTCATTTGTTCAACATATACCAATTTAACAACTACCAGTATATTTCAAGAATTTATGTATATAATAGGCACAAATGTTTCTAAATAACCTGACATTTTAAAAAGCTGCATGCTTCTAGCCTTATAAAGAAATTAGAAAACCATCACAAACACCACTAGAACATACTTTGCTATAGATTCGTACTACTTTGTTCACTCTAAACATTCTGTGGACTACTGAAACTGTCTGTTCTTTTTCAACTGAAATCATGTAAAGCTCTAATTTTAGGAAATGCATTTGACTCTGTTAGAATAGTATTAAGACCAAGCAGTGCATGACTAGCATTCTGAAGTACACAAATAATAGTTGCTCTAGCATAATACACACATTGTGTGTGTCCAAAACATACAGTCATTCACAAACTACATGTTTAGGACTTGGCTATTGTGTTCAGACTACAGCTGCAAGTCCCATCAGAACAAGGTAAGGTTTGCAGAGAATGAGAGATTTCCCCTTTCATTTTGCCAGTTTATCAATCAGAGGGTATTATTTTGCTCTACAACTCATTTACTGCATTTGCCTCAGATTCTACTGAATTCAGGGACAATTATACCTGCAAGTCAAGGAACAGACTCTTCCCGTAGTATTTATAAATCATGATGGAAATAAATGAGCAGTGTTCACTACAATTGCCAGCTCTTATATGTAGATCAGAGCAAAAGCCTTGTCACCAAGAAGTGCTGCTGCTGAGACAGTAAAAAGGATGATGCATGAAACTGCAGGGCACTGCAGCACTTTGCAGTCTGTAAGTAATTCAGAAGGATGTTGAACAATATCCACAAGAGATAAATATCTTAAAATCAGATTCAGAAAAATTTCAGCCAAGAATTCCATAAGAATTAGCTGAAAGGCCCTGCTGGCTGATGCTAATCTCCAGTACAGCTTGCAATAGCAGAAAGACTTCAGATGCCTAGAGAGCATTAATTTTGTGAAAGCTCTCAATAGAAGGGCAAGCAGATGACCTGCATAACTTAAGACCAGCAATCCTGGTATTAATCCAGGATAGATTAATGAAAAAGTCATGTGGGATTTACATCACAAAGAATTAAAGGATATATTAATACTACCACCAGTCATCAGAGTAGATTGGAAAGTACATCTTGTCAAAAAAATTATTTGATTATTCGAAGAAAATGGATCACAGACTGGTTTCAAAAATTTGGGAATCACCTACAACAGAAGATGTTTCTAGTAGGATCCATATTTAGCCTAATGTTAGTCAGCATTTTAACCAAATCTGTAGCTGTCACTGATCATAGCTGATTAGCAAATGAAACTAAGAGGAGGGCAGGCCAGACACCCTGCCAAACTCAAACCAGTTATGCAGTAATCTGCTATCAATACAGGCTGGGGGAGCAAGGAATCAAGAACAGCCATGCAGAGAACTTGGGGGTACTGGTGGATAAAGAGCTGGACATGAGCCAATAATGTGCCCTTGCAGCCCAGAAAGCCAACTACATCCTGGACTGCATCAAAGGAAGTGTAGCCAGCAAGTGAAAGGAGGTGATTCTCCCCCTCTACTCTGCCCCACCTTTACTGCATCCGGGTTTGGGGTCCTCAGCACAGGAAAGCCATCTGTTAGGATGGGCCCAGAGGAGGCCATAAAGATGGTCAGAGGGCTGGAGCACCTCTCCTATAAAGACAAGCTAAGAAAGTTGGGGATGTTCAGCCTGGAGGAGGGAAGGCTCCAGGGAGACCTTTTAGCAGCCTTGCAGTATCTAAAGGGTGCTTTAGTGGATTGACCCTGGTCAGATACCAGGTACCCACTAAAGCCACTTTCTTGCTCTCCCTCTGCAACTGGACAGAGGAGAGATAAAAAAAAAGGCTAAAGATTCATGAGTTATGAGAGCTGGGAGAGGTCAGTTACTGATTACCTTCAGAGGCAAAACAGATTCAAAGTGGGGATAGTACTTAAATGTATTACTAACAGGATAAGAGCCAAAGAGTGAGAAATAAAACAGCCTTAAAAACACCTTCCCCCCACCCCTCCTTTCATGTTATCTCTCCTCCCCCCCAGCAGTGCAGGGGGACAGAGAATAGGAGTTGCAGTCAGTTGTTGTTTCTGCCGCTGCTCAGAGAGAGGAGTCCTTCCCCTGCTCCCGTGGGGTCCCTCCCATGGGAGACAGTCCTTGATGGATCTCTCCAGTGTGAGTCCATCCCTCGGGCAGCAGCTCTTCCCAAACTGCTGTCCTGTGGGTCATTCCTCTATGGGGTGCAGTCCTTCACGAATGAGCTGTACCAGCATAGGTCCCTCACAAGTCCATAGGGGCCACAGGTCCTACCTGGGAAAAACCTGCTCCAGCGTGGGCTCCTTTCTCCATGGGCTGCAGGTCTCCGACAGGACCCTGCTCCATCCTGAGCCTCCCACAGGGTCTCAGCCTCCTTCCTGCATCCACATGCTCCAGTGTGGGCTCCTCCATGGGCTGCAGGAGGGTCTCTGCACCCCGATGGTCTTCCATGGGCTGCAGGGGCACAGCTGCTCCACCACGGTCTGCACTACGGGCTGCAGAGGCCTCAGCTCCAGCACCTGGAGCACCTCCTGCCCCTCCTTCTGCACTGACCTTGGTGTCTAAATTGTTGTTTTCATGTTCTCACTCTGCTCTTCCCTGGCTGGAATTCTGTGCAACAACCTTCAGTTCTTAAATATGTTATCACAGAGGCGTTACTATTACTATTGGCTTGACCTTGGCCAGTGGCAGGAAGTCCATCCTGGAGCCAGCTGGCATTGGCTCCATGGGACAGGGGAAGCTTCTAGCAGCTTCTAACAGAAACAACTCCTGTAGCTCCCCCCACTACCAAAACCCAGCCACAGAAATCCACTACAGATGCCTACAAGAAAGATGGGTACAAAATTTCAAATGGGACCTGTTGCAAGACACAAGGGGTAATGGTTTTAAACTAAAAGAGGTTCCATTTAGAAAGAACCTTCCTATATGTAATGAAGATTGTTTTTATAATGATAGTGGTAAAACACTGGAAGAGGTTGCCCAAAGAGGTGTCCCATACCTGGAAACATTCAAGGACAAATTGAATGAGTGTCTGAGCAATGACATCTAGTTGAAGATGTCCCTGCTTGTTGCAGGCATGTAAGGAAAAAAAAAGAATGTTGACCATAACACATGCTAAGAAGTTGCACCCAGGCAAGAAAGAAAAAAATAAGGAAAAAAAAAAAGAAAAGCAAGAATGAAGAGTTAATTGTATCTAGGTAAGCAGATGTGTGAAAGTAAGCTTCCATTATAGTGACCCAGCTAAAGAGGCATCTGTGATCTGCAGATACACAAAAAGCAATAAATGGGCCAAAGCCATTGTGATTTCAGCTACACCTTATGGCATTGGTGAGACTAATAGTGGAATGCTTCCTCCAGCTTTGGTGTTCCTATTTCAAGAAAGATGTTGAAGGTGCATGACAATTATTTGAGAGCTCAAAGAAAATACCTTGCATAGACAGAATACAGAATCTACTCAGCTTTTTTAAAAAACAATAGTGAGAGGTGTCTGCTTACAATATATAAAATATCTACATGGCAGAAAAGTAGTGATTATAAAAGGAATTATAATAAATTGGAAAAGGCATAACAAAACAAAACAAAAAAAAAATTTAAAAAGGAAGAAAAAGAAAAACAAAACAAAATCAAAACAAAAAAAACCACAAAAAAACAAACAAACAAAAAACACTCAGTCGATAAAAGATAAGCACAAGGAAATGTAAAAGGGGAAATGCTGTAATTGTTAACTGCAAGAATGATAAATCCCTGGAGCAAGGACCAATGAACGTGCAGTTTGCTCACGTTTTAATTCCTTCTCATAAAGATTGAAAGCTTTTCTGTAAGAGCTATGTAAGTCAGACAAAACATATGCACTAATTATTAGAAAATTATTAATCTCATTACAGAGATAGATGCTTGTATTATACAAGAGAACAGACCAGATGACCTGCTGATTGCTTCTGTCCTTCAACCCCACAAATTCATGTAAAGAACTGATCTCTTGTTCCAACTCAACTTTCATGAGTTACTGACACATGGATATTTGGTGGCTTCTTGCTTCTCACAGGAATCCCACTGCTGGAGTGACCATTCATGAATTACATGTAAATACTATGCCATTTCCTTTCTCTGAGGTGTAAACCACGATGGTCCTGATTTAAAACAAGATCAAAATATGGTCGTTAGGAACTTAATTAAAAATATTTTAATTGCAAATGGCATTCTGCAATGTGTTTGCTCAGTCTGTTCTGCAGATGTCACTTAAGGAGTTCAGAACATCTAGCACAGCACTATGTTTCTCTTGTATGCAAAATGCTTGTAATGAACCCCATTATGTAACCTACTGGTGAAATAACTATACTTTTGCAGAATATATTGTAGAATTTGGTACAGGGGAAAAAGGGGAGGCATGAAGAATATCTTTTTAACTCACAGTTAGAACTAATGATGACAGACTGTCAGGAAAGAAATATGAAGGTATATAATTATTGGCTGGCATGCCTCAGGCATCACCCAGGTGTTAACAATACATAAAGGCTGGGCATGCAAGGACTAACCTCCTCCAAAGGTCCTTTGAGATCTATCTCATATTTTAATACCGCCATTTGCTTCACAGTATTGTTGGATTAGCAACAATTGGTTATAACAGAATACTAGCAAGAAGCACACATGCATAATAGTCTTTTTTTCAGATATTACGAATTCACACCCAAGATAACTCAAGTTATTAAACGAATTGTACAAAAACAAATGTCCCTGCTAAACTGATGATGCGTGGTTCCTAGAAGTTATTCTTTTGCTTCTGTAGCACAACTCAAACGAGCAAAACTTTGCCTACATTACAGAAGGTGTGCAACACTTGCTTGCCATTAGATGAAGACTCACAACGGGAATTGAAAATCAAATTCTGACTTAATTTGATATTTGTTGTTCAAGCCAAAAGCTTACACTGTAAAATTGTTACTCAAGCACCTTATGTGAACAGCCAGTGGTGACACACAGCAGCAGTAAATTTATGGATATTCTGTAGTCTGAAAGTTAATCACAGAGATTATTCAGTTTATGCTTACAAATAACAAAGCAATACAAGAAATCTGGATCAGTTTCTGAGTGATTCATAAGTATGGATGGAAAATATAATCCTGATAACTACCTGACGAGCTCTGACACACACAAACACCCACAAACTGGCACACAGTGCAAAACAGTTCTTGTGGTTGCAAAAGAGTTTCCATTTATTCCCTGCTTTGCAAACTTAAAACTTTCAAAAACTTTCCAAAACTTTCCAGGCCAATAACTTCTGATGCTTTCTCTTCCATCAGAGGGTTCAGGGTATTTTTTGGTCTAGGATTGGGCTCTTTAGAAAAGTCTGAAAAAAATACACAGTCACTGTAAAATAAAAAGAAGCTTAAAAATATTTTTTACATCATTAAAAAATAATACGTGAAAAGGAAGTTTTCCCATTTCCTTTAAGACCTGAAGCCAAAAAATTATTAAATTTTAAAGTGTCAGCTTAGCAAGACAATATTTCTCCATATGCACACTGGGCTTCCCAGAAATATTTGTTTGAGGACATGATTCACTTCATTCTGATAATGACTTCAAAGGTTTTAACTAAAGCCCTGCAGGTACACTTGGACAGTGGTGAGTCTTACCATGCATAAATCTGTAGTTAAGTACACACAGAAGTGCCAAGTCCAAATAATTATTCCAGCATGGTCAAGGCAACTTTTTAAATGCTGCAAGAAACTCAGAAGCCGAGCAAAAGCCGCACTTCTCTTAAGTCCATCACCTTCTGCAAACAAGACTGTCCTGAGACCCACAGGGCTAAGCTCTTGAAGATGTCACAGCCTTTATTCCTTTTCTTACACTTCTGACTGAACATAATATTTCTTTGCTTTCTCTATTCATGCTTAACTGAGATAATCAAGTGCAGTACCTGTGTTGAACCCAAAGGGTCACTGGGGATATGGCTAAGCTCAATAGGGGCCATGCCTGAGGAGGTCTAGCTTGGGCATTGACAGCATCATGGCCTTAGTGTAGTTCTGCACCTGGACTAAATGCTGTCACTTCTTGGTTTGCATGGATATACTGCTTCCAGATCTGGAGATATGACCAGATCCTTGCTCAGTGAAGTCTAAGGAAGATCGGAACTCCACAGGCATTATTTAAACACAGGATAGCTGGATCATCTCAGCAAGTATCCAGAACCATACATTGCATAGGGAGTGTTAGTCATGTCAGCCTATGACTTACCCCAGGAGTGGAGATAGGACTAGCTACTCACCTTCCTCATCCCTACACGTATCAAGTAATTTTCTGCCCTAAGTGCTCTTTCTTTCCTCACAGACCATCTTTATTTCTTGCAGAATGTGTAACTTTCCAGATGAAATCTGACATGTAAAAAACAACTTTGCAAGAAACAATGTCCTAAATGTTCTACTGATAGACAGGGATGTATTCTTCTGAATACTCCTTAACTGTTCAGATCAGATGTTATATTAAGTTTCACATTTCAAAAATGGAATTCAATATGTAAATTCATTTGCCACTTCCATTTCCAAATAACATTCTATTTGAAAATGTAATTCCTATGTATGTCCCCACAAAACTGAATTGTAGGAAGAACACATTAATTTATACAAGTGTCACATAGATCATACATCAGTTAGTTTAGAAGTACTCTCACTTTATTTTAGAGGATTGATGAATTCTGCTTTCTGAAGGAACTTTGTCATAATAAGAGCCAATTCTGAAGTATAAAACCCCTCTTGTTGTGATGATCCAATTATGAAATCTCCAACATACTTAAATACTGGTTTATGTTTCCACTCTTGTTTGAATCAAATTTTCTTTAATTACTTCTGTAGCTGGCTCTATTTGTCAATATCTATTTTGTATTTTCTACCAAATATCTTCTTGTAACATGAAGAGATCACACTGATTTCCTTTACTATTTTCTACTTTGTGACTACCAGAGCTTGCTTTCAGGCACAGATTTCACATGTAAAGTGATTGAGAAGCACCACACTCTTACCGTTAGTATTATTTTATCACTCTACACTGTGTTTCTTTTTCTTGTTGAATTTAATGCATACAAGTGCCTTGGAGTAGATTGGTCATTGAGTTTCATTCAACATAATAAATTTTTAACTGCTAGTTTAAGCTGAAAATGACACCTCTTACATGCAGCTTACCACATGTCCTTTAAGTCTTCTTCCTTAGATCTGTTCATGCCACCCATGTCCCCTAAGGCACCAGTGTCTGTTGCAGCTCTTTAATTGCTGTCACTCCCTCATCTGTTAATTCATTCTTTCTTCTCTTTTCCCCCCTTTGCACCCCAGATGGGGTGTGGTGCATTTCTGTGGCAAAATGTCTTCAGAAAAAGTGCTTCTTAGCATTCCTAGAATAGGTTGCAAATCTGCAGTGCCAGATTTCATTCCCCTGTAACTCACACCAATTGTGCCACAACACCCCAGTTTTGGTTCTGCACCCCATCACCTCGGCCACAAATCTGCAACTTCTACACCACTGAGAATGTGTTCTCCAGCAGTCATAAAGGCAAGCAGAGGCAATTATGTTCTCCCAGAGTATGAGCAGTACCAGAAGGACCTCATCCTACAGGTGTTCAAATCTGGGAAGAGCCTCTGGCTTTCAGTATATCCCCCACACTACACATGTCGCAACCCAAGATAGTACAAGCATGCAGTAAACAGTGGTGGGCAAATTGAGAAACTCACAGCTTTACATGCCTGTAAGGGGTGAGTCTGTGGTACACCAAATCTCTGCAGGTGCTTTCTCTGAGGCCCAGCTAAATTGAACCATTATATAGCTGCCACAGGCAAAGAACACAAAATTGGGCAGTTAGCACAGCTCAGCTGACACGTGATAACTTGCTAGGCTGAATGTGTAAGACCAAATGTTTTCTATACCTTACAGTACACATTTACTATACATAAAAAATTACCGTGCATCATCTAAATAATCAAACCTAACATTAAAAAATAATTAACCCAAAACACTTTTTGTACAAATTTTCTTTCTGTTTACTTGTCCGAAAAAAGGGAAGCATTCACAGAATATATTTACAATCGTGATCTCTGCTGTCTGTGGTGGGGAGTGGGCAAACCAAGTCTTAAGATATATATTACAGAATGAGAAAGAGACAGCAGGAATACAGTGTGGTGGCAGCTGGAGCAGCTTAGCACTGTGCACTGATGGCACTTGCATGAAGTGAGGCATCTGCATGCTGCAGAAGCCTCTGTAGCCCAGCAGAAACATTATGGTCCCATGAGGTCTTTCCAAGAAACAAGCACGTTTGGTCACTGTCTACAAATGCAGCACCACTACTTAGCAATCATCTTTCTCAAGGGATGGCACGTGAAAAAAATACTCCTGTCATTTCCCCACCATAAAAATCTTGGGAAACAAACCACTAAGTCATTTCAAACCTTCAGCCACTTCAGCCCACTGAGATTTGCAGTGCCCCGTCAGTAGGGTACGGAGGCCCCAGAAGCACCACTGCCATGATAGAGCGGACTGTCACCTAAGTTAATTTATCCTAGTTCTCAGATGTTTGGTCCTGGATGATCATCTCTTTTGTCCCTGTTTATCAGAGGCCGTTTCAAAAATGCTTCAAGAATGCTATCTGTGGCAGCCCAGTGCCAGCCCTTTGAGGTTTTATGAAATGAGTCATGATTTCTGAACCTATTAATAACAAAATAAACAACTAGTGTAAGACAAAACCTAGCAATTCAAAATTATGTTCATTAATCTTTCTGCATTAATCACCCTGCTGCATGCTGCACCTTGTAAAGCTTGTATATCTCTTTGTAACTAGCCTCAGATCGCTTTGTAGTAGTCCAGACTGGATATGGAAAAGGCATATAAATGACTATGTAAATACTTTGTAATCCATTTATTCCATTTGTTAATTTGTCATCATGCTAAGTACCAGCAAAACAATGCTTGTCAAATGCCACATGAGTGCAACACATCAATCATGACAAGATGGAGGGCACACAAATATGCTTTAGGATGCTGACTTCAGTCTTCTGCTTCTTAGGCTCTGTTTTGGTTTGTTGGTTATTTGTTTGTTTTGTTATTGTGTTGACTATAAGGTCTTTTTTAAAAAAATCAGGGCATGTTTTGTATTGCTGGAAATGGTGTAGGTGCAGGTATTGGTCCTCTCTAAACATTTTGCATCTCCAGAATTTCAGAAAAATAAATTATACAGACTTACAAAAATAATTACATGGATTTTTTTAAAAAAGGGGTTTCTTCCAATTGTATGCAATCATTTCGGTACAACAACATAATTTTACAGAAAGTACATTTATGGCTTATGGTTTTAATAAGAAATAGAAAGAACCTGTAAATAATCTTATTATTGCAAGGAATGCAATTTTAATACTAATTTTCCAGGATTTTAATTAATTAGGTAGTTTAAATTTCTTTATTTATTCATTACAGCTTCATAGTTTACCTTACAGTTTTAAGTGAGAGGCATTTGAAGCCTTAGGGAAACAAGTTTCAACACAATCCTACTCAAACCACATAGACCTAGATACACATTTCATTGTCTAGTCCCTTCTTACATTCATAATTACCACTAGAATAAACAAGAGTTAAATAAAGCTACTGGAGGTTTAAGTCTTTGTCCGTTATAAAAGAGGGGATGAAACTGCCCAGACATAAGTTGTGGCTGTTGGCATTCTTTGCCTTCCTAATCCTTCCTGCTCAACTCACATGTCTGAAGTTAGCAGGCATTTAATGACTACGAAGTGTACTTTTCCTTCGTGTCTCCTACAGAAGACAGGTTCAGATTAGTCTTGCTGTGGATTCATCAGTGCATTTAACAACTGTTAACTTATGCACTGCCTTCTCATATTAACATGATGGCATAAGGAAGAGGGTATTCAGATCCTGAAACACAGATTTCAAGCTGAGAAATTCCATCTAAGCTTCATAAAGAATCGCTCTGGACAGTGCAAGATCCACTGCAGTGATATGGGATACTGCAGTGTGCTTGCAGGAGGAACCGTCTAGCAAGTCCAGGTAGTCTGATCAACCAGACAGGTTAACCAGGCTTTGCATGGGCACAAATGGCTGGATTTCACAACTTCTGTTTAAGTTTAGAGTGTTTGCTAATAATAATAATATAAAACCTGATGTAAGCCAAAGTACCTGTTAACTCAGTGTCTGAGGAAAACTAGGGCGAAGTGGTGGTACTTAATGTTTTTGTGTCCAATCATCAAGCATCTTATAAATATTCAAAAAGGGAAGTTCCTTCTAGCTCTGCTCAGCTTTTCTTGCCCACTGCAGGCTGTGTGCTTTGGTACGTTTGGTCACTTTCAGTTTTCTTTTAGGGATTATGACCCACATTCCAGGCTGTTATTTGGACTCTGGAAAGCTACAATTCAGATAGTTACAGAGATGCATAGGGAACTTCAGAGGAATTGTGAAAACCCTTGAAAATATGGTTTGCAAATTCAAATTAACACTGTAGTGGGATTGCCACATGGCATCTCTACAGAAGAGATGCATCAATTCAAATTGCAGACAAGCCTTGGGGAAACAATTGTTCACTTAAGTGATTAAGGACCAAAACTTTTTTTTCCAGAAGCCTCGCAGCAAACACTAAGCTTGCCAAGAGCACTAGCCAACAGCTTGTTTTGAGTAGACAGAAGTCATGGCAGGAATTTGCAAGTCTTGCCAAAACCCTCATAACTCTAAGTCTGATAATCAGATATACCCATAGGTGAGAAAGCATTCTCACAGTGCCTTGTAAGAATCTTTTTCTGTTCAATTTGCTCTTGATACACAATAGCTGGATTTTCACAGTCAGACAAGGTGTTTTCCCAGCTTGTATCTAGTACTTTTAATTTCTGTGTAGATCTGTCTCCTGTTCAGATCCATGGGAACAGCATCTTTTGCACAGCATTTGTACAGTTTTGCTTCTGCTGAAAATGCTGCTTAGGAAATTACTATTTCACCACCTAGTTCACCAACCTTCAACACCATGTATTATGAATCATAAAATATTAATCTTGAGTCTTTAACAACATAAATAAGAATCTTGTTTAAACAAGAACAAACAATCACCACACAGTTATGCTACTGTGAATTAATTTCCCATTACTTTGAACAGCATCAGATTTCCAGCCTTGGAACCTTTCTTGCTAGTTCTTGAACCTTCTGAAATAAAAATCACGGTAAAAGAACATAAGAGCATAATTTTGTTTTCATTTTCATGATACATGTCCAGATATTAGCCAGATACCTAGATTTCAAGTTTACTTCAGGATCTATTCACTGACACTAAATAATTGCATGCTTTTAACTAATTGTTCTATTTATTTAACTAATAACTTGAAATAATTTTAATAGTCCTCTAATTTTAAGCGTTACCCTAAAATACCAATAACAAAAGTGAAGGGACTCTTTTAGCCAGTAAAATACATCACAAAAGGAAATGAATTGCATTTAAAACACATCAGACCTTTAACACCTCTGCTAAGCATCAAATCCAGAGACATAATAAATAATGCACTATAGTTCATGTTAATTTTAACATTATTCATTCATGAATGAACAGAAATAGGTAGCTAACTCAATAATGGCACTTTTCAAGTATATCCATGGTAATGTAAAAACTATGTTGGCGTTTTGAGTTGATTTTTTTTTTCGTAAAATGCAGATATCATAAACAATGTGCAGGGACTAGGTAGGATGGAGAACACCTTAAAAAGTGTGATTTTTTTTTTTTAGTGAAAGCATGTGAAGGAGGGGAAAACCCCCTGTATTTTCCACAAAGTGTGAATTCACACAAGAGTCTGTGACAGTGTCATTATGTTAGTTCACATTCAAATCCAGCACAGTTTCAAGAAAGTAATATATACATGGCATAAGATGTTTTCAAGCATATAATAAAGTGGATGCTGGTGTCACAATTTTTAAATGGATAGGTTACATTTCCTTTTGTGTTAACAGAATTGTTATCCACTCTCAGATGGGTTTATATGCAATGCTAAAATTATAAAATCCCCAGGATTCTGAAATGTTTAGTCATTTGGCTTTATCTTCAAAGTAAGAAGCATTTACATGAAACCAAAAGATCTATTTACTGAGTGGTTTATGGGTTATGTTATACAATGAAACTAAAACATGGGATTTGGAGCACTTTTTTTTTTGTTATTCCTTTTCACTGTAATTGGTTTGCTTTGGTGTGTATAGTTTGAGTTCTTTTACAGTATGGAAATTTTTTATTAAAGTAATGACAACCTTATAAGGTTAGAAGTCCTTATGTTATCCTCCAGTTATTACCACACAATTCTTTGAATAAGAATAGAACTTTCTTAGTAAATATTTTCCATGACTAAACAACTGTTGTAAATAGCCAAAAGAAAATCTGTACACATGAATATACAAAACCAAAACTCATATGATATTATCATTCTATTTTCTTTTTTAGGTCCTAGACCTCAATTCCTTGCATATTGCAAACTATCACTACATTTCTAGGGGGGTTTAAGTGCTCAGAACCTGTGTTTAACATCTATGTAAAATATAAATAAAAATGGACAAGAAAAAGAAAAATCTTTATGGTCTAAACACTCCCATGGCTTAACACAATTTCATTTGAAAGACTTAATTAATAAACTTTCCATTAACTGGCATGCAAAACAGATATTCATTCTTTTCCACTGTTGGATTTGCATACACAATTTCTACATGTTCAGGATCAGAAAGCAAGTCTTGATAAGTAGCTACTCTAAATTCTAGTTCAAGAAAATTTAAATTATTTTATATATCCATGTTCCTGTTGCACAAATGACAAATTAACAAAATGTACATTTAGCAAAACTAAGGTGATTATTTCTTTGAGCAAAAGTGAATTGTCACTTTTGTTGTAGGAAGTGCTGTTATTGGAAAATGTCTCTCTAAGCACAGAAAAGTAAGCCCATTTTATGGTAACTTAGTTTATATCTGAAATTCATTATTGCCACTTTCAAATACCACAGGGGGCTCTATCTTCTCTAAACTGTGTGATTTAATGCGCTAAAAGTTGTGAAGTGTCTCATTTAGGTAGAAATATCAGTCAGATTTTATAGGAAATGGTGTTCCTGTTCCTGGTGAAGTAGAATTCAACTTAAGCATATCATAAATCTAATTTTTAGTATAAAAATCACTTTCTTTAGCTGTAGTTTAACTTTGCAAATATGAGCATATGAAACTTTATTGAGACAAGAAAAATCTTATCTTTTATATTCCAGTGCAGTAAACCACAGGTTGTCAAATATCTTTTTTTATTCCAAAAATGCTTGGTTTAGTTTTTATGTTTTTACTCAACCTGAGTGTGATAAGGTTACAAGCTCTGTCTGCAGGGAGTGAGAATGGGGGTTTAGTATGACAGATGAGTCTGGTGAATACTTTTGCGAAATAATAAAAATAAATATGTCAGCTTGTCATTAAAAGAAATAGGTTGTCATTCTTTGTTTATTAGTCCTGCCTGCAGCCCAGGGTTACCTACTGTGTATAAATAGGTTTGCTAGATAACTTGATTTCCTGTTTCTTTGTAAAAAACAAAAAAATTAGTACAATTAGCTCATTTATAACACTTGGTAGGTTAAAAATTTGGGTTTGTATCATTTTGCTTAAAATCTGTACATTTTATATAATACAGGAGAGGTTATTCTAATTCTGGCTTATTCTGATATTATGTATCAGAAAAGTAAGAACACTGCAGCACAATAGCTGAAGTGTTGAGAGAACTTCATAGCAGAACCAGAAAGAGCCTAATGAGCACATATATAAAAAGAAAAAACCCATTAACAAAACCAGAGAAGGGTCGGTGGTCACAAGAGCCACAGAATTGCTGGATACACTGTAGGCTTCTCCTGAAGCCTAATACAAATGTCTCTATTATAGCATACACCTTACAGTGACACTGGTCCCTTTGTTCCTAAATACAACCTTGTGTAAAGATGGAGCGCTGTAATTAAAGGAAATAACCAAAGTAAATTACTATTTACAGCAAGCTGAAGTAATACAGTGCTTGTTTTTTAAAATGTGCCTGGCTCAGGCGACTTTATTTAATCATGCTTTCAAATATTTCTGACACAGACATCTATAGGTTTGATCTGCTTGTCAGAGATGTTTTGAGAGCTGGCTCCCTGCCTTTGCTCATGGCAGACAGGGAAAGTTAATAAACTTAGGACATCCATTGAAATTATCGCTTTCTCCTATACATGGCCAAACAGGCACGATACCTCACCCAATTTCCTGAGCCAAGACAAAAGGAGGAAAGACAACAAGCCCCCAAAATGAAAGCAGTGAAAGGTGTTTATTTTTGGATTCTGTGTCCTAACCCTGGGACTCTCTCCCTGATGAGATCGTTGTGTGAAAAGGCACAGTGCAGCTTTCAGGATGCAGCCGTACCTTCTGGTGTGCGAGAAGAAGGTAGATTTTGATGCCTCAGTGACCAGATCTCCTTCCAAGTAGTTTGCTAAATTCCCACTGGCTAGGAACAGCAAAGCTGGAAGTGCACTAGATGGAAACCAGGGGCCACGATAATTGTACAAAGGCCTGCTGAGATTTTTCTAACTGCTTCCAGTAAAAGAAAAACGTCCCCTACTAGCAGTGGTAAGTCCCACAAGAAGGAACAGTACACTATGTTCACTCATATATGAATAACACTTATTTTATAACATGAAGTTATAGATCTGGGTGCTCTAATGGAAAGAGGACTTAAACAAATACATCACCGGGTAAAAAACTTGCCATTTTCCCCTCAGCTATGACTTAACTTGCAGTCCTGCTATGTCTCTAACTTAAGGGGTGTTTTGTAAGCATTTGGAATCAGGAAGATTACTTTTTTGTTTGGTATCATAGCTGATACAAACAGGATTCTGTGAATTCCATCATTTTCATTTACACGATCTGGAAAAAAAAAAGAAATCAGCTTAAAGGGCAATTTGATTGACCATTAAAGGTAGGAGATTGCATTGCTACGGCAGGACATCGGGAGAGGAAAACCTGAAGGACCAGATTCTGATCTCCCTTGCACCTTTCTATGGTTATGTAATTATCCCAAATCAGTATAAGTTATTAATCCCAACAACTCTAAAAAGGTTAAATACTTTCTGATCTGTTTTTACAGTTTTCATTTTTAAAGGCTATATATAATATTGTACTACAAAAAAGATAAAATTCCATTCACCATTACCTGACTTCATATACATTTCCACAGCAGGGGAGAATAATCTGAAATCCCAAGAGCACAGAAGTAAAAAGCTACTGGAGGTGAAAAGCTGTGCAGACCTAGCTGTGAAGATTCAAGGCACAGCACTGGTAAACCAGGAAATGCCACAAGTATGAATCGTCTCTGCACTCGCAGAGTGCCCAATTTTGAGACTACTGAGCATTAGACAAAGTAGAACCGTAGCTGCTAAGTTAGTCTGCACTTAGAGTGTTGCTCTAAGATGAAGGCTAAAAAAGTAGCATCAAAATGCCTTGTGTGTTCTGAAACGATAGAGCTTATTGTCACAGGGGTAGTGGGGAAAAAAAATCTGGAGAAGGCAGAAAATGCACCATTCTGTGTTCTAGCAGCATAGTTCAAGTATTCCTGTCTCAGGGTAAAGAAGAAAACAAAACCAGTCATGATATCTTTTCTGAGGCAAGAAACTTACACCTGGATCAGACCGAAGAATCATTTATTCCAGTGTCACATTCCTGACAGTATCTGCCTAAGAAAGGCCATGTGAACAATGTACGGGGTAGGAATGTTGCCCCTACTTGTTCTCCTTACAATTTCTGCTTCTGGTTTTGAAAGAAGGTGAGCAAAATGAGAAGTTCAGAGTGAAACTCGCCACCAGATCTGCAATTTTCCTTACCCTTGGCTGTGGAAGGACCCTCAGCCTTCCACAGCTAGAAGGAAACAAGGAGAGAAAGGTGCCACCTGGATCAGCTGAACTGCAGGATGACTGTGGAGTAGAGCTGCAGTCACACTGTGGGGGCAAGTGTAGGGAGATTAACCCACTGAGAGTTTAAATCTGCTGAGAAGCACATGTCTTTAAAGCAATATATAAATTGGACGTTTGATGTATTATCAGAGTTAGATGAGTGTCTGGAAGAGATTATCAGTAATCTTGTGTGACTGCAAAGCCAATATCTCATCCCTGAAAAGCTCCAGGTCAAGTGCAATACAGTGGTGCTGATTAGCGAGAGGGTGGAAAGGGAGAGCCAAGAAGCAGGAAGAGCTCAGGGGTAAAAGGTGGTGTTCGTTTTGCACAGAAAAATTATGATACCTGTAACTTCATCCAGTTCTGCTTGTGCCCCAGACATGAAACAGCTTAATTCGACCTTTTATCTGCTCATCTGAGGGAGAAGGGGCAATTTAAAAACTAGGAAAAACAATTTTCTAGTGCTTTCTCTGTCTGTAGGCTACTTGGAAGAAATTAGAGATATTAATCAAAATTTTAGCTAAAAAAAAGATTTTGGCTAACATTTATTTTCAGAACAATGTTACTGGCACAGGGGAAGGGCATCACATATAAGGCCTCCAGGATCCAAGATCACTAATTACTGGCACAGTTCTCTGATACGTCAGTGTATCCTTTAGCATTCTCCTCTCTGAGTCACTTAAAATACTGTATATGAAACACAATACTTTAGAAGGAAGAAGGGAAGTCTATAAAGCCTAATTATTTGAGATGTATTTGATTTTGACCATGCTTACACTTCCTGACCTATCACTGACCTGGATCCTTTGCTCCTGGATAACTTTACTTTCTGTATCTGTCTTTCTTCTATTATTCAAAGGCATGGGAACCTTGAAAACAACTTGATAAAAAAAAACCTCCTTTCGATACTAAAACGAAATCAATTTATTTTCATTATGATGAAGAAATTTTTACTGCTTAGTTACAAAGCCAGTGAAATGCTAGTTTTAAACTTATGAAATATTGACAAATAAACTGATATATTCAGGTTTGTGTAATAAGATCCAGTGGTGGTAATCTGTCTTTCAAATAACTTATTCAGAAGCATTTTCATTCAAAATATTTTTTTATCTTTTTTTAAGAACTGTGGAATGATTATAACTAATAAGCCTGCATTTCATACAAATCATTGAGCAATTGGAAAATGGATGAAAATAACTTCCTTTTCAGAAGAACTCAGCACATGAAAGGAACAGTTTGGAAAAAGTTTTTGGATTGTTCCTAAAAACATCTTAAATTGTCATATTATAAACAGCAATATCTGCTCTTGAAATTTTGGTACTTTTTGAGGAAAGGAAAAACAATAAAAGCCATTCAGACTGGAAGTATATTTTGGTATTCAGTACTGGGAGCACATACAGCAGTACTGTAAACCAGGGTTTAAAATGTTGTGATCTAAATAAAACACAAACATTAATGTCAAGTTTTACTTTTTTACGAAGGCAGAAGACTGCTGAAGGACAAGGACTGGAGCAATGAACCTCTATGAGAAAAGTGAGTTGAGAAGGGAGTAGCAAGAATTGACTGTTAGCAAACAGGTTTCCAGTAAGAAGTCGACACCAGCTGGGCATCTCTGTGATAAGAGAGAGGATTTTAGGGTGTCCAAAGGCAGTGAAAGCCAAGGTGACAAAGGAGATATATACTGTACTGATGATGGGACAAAAAAAGGAACTATGGGAGGGCCTAGGAGATGGTAGTGATCAGAGATGGGGCAACTGGGTGGATAGGTGATGAAAATCAAAAAAAACCACTGAGTTTATGTGGGAAAAGGTAAAAAGAAAATTAACAAATTGCATTAAAAAAACCCTCTGATAGTCCAAAGGCCTGAGAAGTGGCAGTCAGACTCGTAAGTATGTGTTTGATCAGTGAGAAAAACTCCAGCCTCGAGTAGCAGTGGAAAGGAGGAAGGCAGCACAAACCATTGTACCCCTGCCTGCCTCTGCCCCTGTCAATCCCTGTGCCAAGAGGGGAATCTGTGTTACCCAGTGGTGGGTGAGCTGGCAAGACTGGGCAGGGGAGGGAGGGAATGCAATGCTGCACCTGGCTCCACTAGCACGCTCCACTAGTACATGCTCCACTAGCACTTCTGGGAACTTTGTTTCTGAAGAGAAGACATGAAGTTGTTTAGGCCTTGAACCTTAGCTGTGGCTGAGCCTGGAAGGAGGAAAATGAAAGCAAGACAAGAATATGAATTTTTAATATTACTACATTATTGTGCTTAGAAAGCAATAGACAGAGAGCTGGATGGAAGGGAAAGGCCTTACAATGGGGAAGCTGGGGGGCTAGATGCGCCTCAAAAAAGATGAGGTGGAGAGGTGGCCTTTCATTATTACTTTTACAACTCTGAAAAAAAAAAAAGCAATAATCACTTATCCTGATCAAGAGTAAAAATATATAAATCAAATATTATGGGAGTGAAGGCTGCAAATTAAATTAAAATGACATCAGAGAACATTTGTGTCTGGAACATTTTGATATGTGGCAGCCCATAACAGCAAAGAATTGATCTAGATCTAATTGATCTACCTCCTGGTATTTTTTCATTTGTGATTTGATTTTTCTGTGTGTGCATTTACTCATAGCTTAAATGCCCAACTATTTTCCCTGCCTTATTACCACTTGAGTGTAACTAGTGATTTTGAACACTGTTCAGAAGCATTTGCAATTCTGTGTGCCTCCTTATGTGCTCATCATCTAAGGTACTTTTACTGAGAAGTGTGCTATTTCAGCCAGCTGAGACTTGCAGACTGTCAGCGGGAACTGGGCGGCCATCATATAGAAACAAGGATTATTGAAAAAGCAAGACATTTGACAAGCCTGCTTGCCTGCCTTTCTTTGGCATTCTAAACATAGAGAGGAAATGTGCCCTCCTGTTTCTTCAGAGAATTTCTGTGGCAGGAGCTTCCTCTGCTCACTGCACAACAACTATTTTCACGTAAGGGAAAAGGAAAAATAAGGAATGCAATTTATAATATATGTTTTTCACAATAACTAGTAATACGATCAATAACTGGCAATAGAAATGTTCTGCTAGTGGCAAGGAATATTTTATGGTCTCAGCTCCATCAGCTGACATTACTAAGAAATACATGCCATGGTTTCCTTCACAAGACAAACAATATTGCAGCTACAAATTCCCTGTGTTTCTTAGAGGCTTGTTGTAATCTTTATTTTCTTTCACATTTTATTTCATAGGACATAAACATATGCTTTGTCCCATCCTGCAGCACATCTACAAAACTTAACTGAACATTTTAATTTATATTTATGCTGAATTACCCCAGTTCAAATTTGCTAATGAAGCTTAAAGTCCTTAAGGATGACATATTTACAATTATCTATAATTAAGATTCTGTAAATCTAAATTCTCTCTGGTCCTTAGAGTCTAGCGTTAAGACCCACTAATAATCTTTTCTAGCTCTCACACGGGTAAAATCAGAGGTCTGTTGACTCAAGCACCTCATGGCTGATGCCAGATATTTCTGCACAAAATGGGTTTGCCTCAGGCAGGCAGTGCCCAGACAACATAGAATCTTGTATAGATGAGCCCAGAACTGCTTTAGGGGATAACCAAGGGGGCATGTGATCTCCAGAAAACTTTTGTAATGGGTTTCCTTTAAAAAATTCTACCTGTGGTCTCTAGGTCAGTTCAAACAAAGTTTATAGATGCAAAGGTCTGAAGGGGCCTCAAGAGGTCATCTTTTCTGATCTCATTCCCTAAAGAAAATCTACTACATTTATGTTATTCTTGACAGATATTGCCTAGGCTTTGGCACTTTCATCACTGGAGGTCTTTACATACAACCAATTTATTCCTCTATCTTCACCACAAGGAATCAGCTCTAAATATATGCCCTATATATTCCTTTCTGAATTTTAAACTCTTTATTTCCTAAGCCACTCACCACAAATTAAAAAAATAAAAAAATTGTAAAAATTAACGTTCTTTTGTCTTGTCAGAAGTCTTTTGTACATGTGAAGCCCATTACACTTCTGTCCACCCCCAGCTCCTAGGTCAGTACATGCTGTGGACCATACATTTAGTCTTCATCCCTATTGGGGACTTGGCTGAAACACCAAGGACCTTTGTCAGCTTGCAAGCTGGTTTTCTTTCCTAGGAGCTGAGGCATCTAGGTGTTGACAGAAGGTGAAGGGGGAAGGATGTGACTTCCCCAAAATGACCAAGGTCTCCAACCAGGCCATGGGACAGAGGAAGGACTTTCTGACTCCCACCATGTCCATATACGACCTGGAAGAACACACTCCAAGGCAACATGGCAGTTTGCTGTGGTAAGATCTGAATTTTATGGCATAAATGCTCCTTCTGGACGCTGTACAGTGAAAATAATAAAGTTTTGGTCTCTCGCTCATGAAATAAGTGTTTCTTTCATCCAGTTCAGTGTCATAATCACTGTGGATACACACAAATCAGTCTGACTTATCCACACAGTTTAAAAACAAAAGTCAACAACTAACCATTAGCTTTCTTTCCTGGATTGGTTTTGTTTCATTCTCATTACCCAAATTCAACTGACATAAGGACAACAGCAGGGCTCCCAGGTTAGAAAAGGAATTTGCTCCTTGCATTCCTACCAGGATCTTGGATTGGCTCCAGGGACAAACTGCAACATCACACAGGCTCTTTCCCAGTTTCATGGGAAGATCACAGGTGCCAGATATGGTATCTATAAACATACAAGTCTACATGTCAATGCCCCTTCTCAAGTCAGAAACGTGGTGCTGGATGTCCCAGCCCAGAGCCTCAGAGGACAGGAATCCTATAGTTAGACTGAACGTGGAGTCACACATGAATATTTTCTGAATCTTATTCCCTCGTCTGCTTAATCTGCTGTCTATTATGCTTTTTTAGTACATTTGTAGGAGGAGTACCACCTATTTGAACAGCAGTCATTTGCTAACATAGGATGAGGGAAAACCAAATCTGGTATACACAGAAAAATTTTAATTTGAGCTGAGTAGCCAGTGGAAATAACACCAAGCCCATTCAAACAGATTTAGAGAAGCAGGACCTGACCAATAAGTGACAGTTGATCTTTTAATGCTGTGAGAGGAACACATTAAAATATTTTACGAGAGCATAAGATAGTGTAAAATGAATGGACTGAAAAGAAATTGGAGATCTGTCATCTTTTGCATGATGCTCTTGATTTTGAACCAAAAACATAGATAAGAATGTACGGATTTGAAAAGCATAATGGGAGACAAAGGACACCATTATTGCAACCCAGTTTTTTTCAATGCCTTTTGCCAACCACGTATGACTGATAGAAACTAGATGTGACTATTTATCTCAATGCAATTTTTTTCATGAATAGTAGGTCCAAACGTGCAAAAAATAATTTCATCTATAAATTCTTTTCTCTCTTAAAGAACAAACAAACAAACAAAAAACAAACCAAACAAAAACCAAAAAACCAACCAAACAAAAACAAACAAACAAACAAAACCAGGTATGAATAGGTATACCAGGGGCTTTTGACAAAACATAGAGTTTGTACATGAAACAAGGCTCTGGAGATATTCCAGTGCATCTGCAGTCATTAATGAAATCCTTTATGTTGTTCTTATAAGACAAATATCAGGAAATCAACAGCAAAAACATTGCTGGGAACCAGACATCAGTAAATGTACATACATCCAAAGAAATGCCAAAAAAACCCCATTCAGGTTTCCTGTACAAATATGCATAGCTTTACAGATATAAGCAGTTATTCCTGTTCAAAGGAAATTTCTAAATTATTTGTGTTGTGTCTACTTTTACCCACAGCCTTTCTGAAAGTATATTCCTTTCAGCTTGCTCCAGTATGTCTGAAAGTGAAGAACACAATGCTGACTACTCAGAACGAATAGAAATTTTTACTGTTGAACAAAGATATGCTCAACAGTGTCTCTTCAACTTCATTAGTTTCAAATCACAATATGTATCACCGTCCATCATCATTTATACTGTAGTCTATCGAAGCAACTAAGCCCATAATAAGACCAAAATTTATTTGATCTAGCAAATTATGGGGGATAATTGAAAAAAAAATCCTGGACTATTTCTGTATGTAAGGTCATCTACCATAAAATCTGGTGAGGGGGGAAAGAAAAGTCCACCCTCCCAGTAACACAAAGGAACTGAGCAGAACAGGTGACTATTGGATTTCTTCTCCTCCACTCTGGGAGAGGAAACAGTGCAACAAGGATAAATCTTTCCCTGTTACAAATTAAGATTTTTTTTAACATATAGTGGAAAATATAACCAAACAATGTTGATTTACTTACAGATTATTTCTCTTTCCTGAATTTTACATCAGTCTTACATAATTTCTTATCTGAAAAAGTCTCTGGTCATATAAGTTTAACTTCAGCATCGGGGGCAGACCAGATAAAATAGAGGAAGCTTCTTGCAAGACAATAGTGAAATATGTCCACAACTGAACTAGTGTTAGTAACTGACTTTTATCTTCACTCATAAAACAAACAAAAAAGAATAATATGTATGTTTATCATATAAGTTAAACATATAATTTTCAGAGGAGTTTCTAAACTCTCAACTTATTGTTTTATGCTGCTGCTCATCTTTTAATGACCTGAATCTATTTTTTTACTCAAATTTGGAAATTTTCTATATGAAAACAGTTTCAATATGGAAAATAAAGATTATCTGAATGCATTGAAATCTTTTATTTTTAAATAAATTGATTTTTCTGATTAAAATGGACTCAAAATCTCTGGTACCTTTGTTTTCTGTAAAAGGACTTTATTTTGGAAAACGCTGGTTATCTGTTTATAGAAGACTTAACTCACTATAGCAACAACTAACATGAGGGCATTGAAATCCAGCTATGATATACTTTGTGTATGAGCAATAAATTACTGCTAATCAGCCATTTTAGTAGTTGATATTTTCCACTGTAAATTCTTGCAATACATCACATACTGGTTTTTTTGTATCCTAAAACTGACTTCATAGCCAGTCTTTTACTTAACAAAAAATGACTTTCAGACTATATATGGCAAGAGACAGTACAACAAATCCGTGACTGATTAGTTAAGGTTTCAAATTAAATCTTTTCAAGGGCAAGCGTGTCTTTCAAAAAGATATGTGTTTCAGTAGGTGCAATTATGAACATCAAGTTGCTTTCATAATATGAAGGTACAATGTGCAAAATGAATCCCCAACCACTTTCGGTTTCATCAATGTTAGAGAAATCATAATATTAACAGCAGAAACATTAATACCAATGCACATTTTCAAAAGTTAGAACAATTACCAGGTTTTATTTTGCAATACCTTTTCCAATAAAGTGTATAATTCAAATGTATTTTTAAAAAGAAACAAGGACCAATTCAAAAGCCTCCTTTTCTGCCTGTGAGCAACAGAATTCAAACCAAATGCCATTTAAGATCAGGACTTGTAGTCCTAAGATTGTCTTTATTATTAAGCAGGCAGAGCTGCTATGTATGAAATGTTGAGAGTCCAAATCCAGAGATGCACACCTTCTGACACAGAACTACTCTACTTGTGTTGCTATTGTCTTTGAGGTTGCAAAATCACCCAGTTTCAAGAATATAATATAAATATAATAATTGCTGTTATTATCAGGAAAATTACATATATTCTGATGTTAAATTTTAAATCGTGGATGTCTTGAAAGCAAATAAAGATCTTTCCTCTTTCTCTGAAACAAGAAAAAATTAAAGGTTAGAAAAAATTGTAAACCTTATTTAGCTTCCTTGGATTTAATTTTTTCTGATTTCATGGGGGGAGGAAGGGGGAAATCCCACTAGCAGTGGTAATTGCATAAATGCTATAGGAAAAAAAAAGGAATGGATGAATAAAATAATTCAAGCAGTGACGTTTACTACCTGGGCCAGATTAGTTTGCTGCAAATCTAATTTGCATGAGATACCATTAAATATAGGGGGAAATGTAACTTATGCCCAGAACAGTTTATAGATGTATGGTTCAACTGGAAGTAAAGCTGTGTGAATAAGTGGAAATAAGGAAATTATTGTTTATGGGCTTTATATTTTAAAAAGAAGTAATTTTGAAGATGTTACTTTTCATCTTCATTTAATTTCCTTTCCTGATGTCTTGGATTGGTGTGGAAGTTTGCCTCTTCCAGCATGATGATATAAGCAGCTCATGGCCACATATTTTGATCCATTTTAAAGTTCTGTGCACTTTATTAGAAATTAAAGTGTTATTATGAATTATCTCAATACCAGTGAAATCTCAACACCTCCAAGAGATCAACCAAGCTGTACTTCTGATGCACTTATAAGATTACTTATTCATCATGCTTCTATTGAATACAATAAAAAATAAGGTGCATTATGTTAGAAAGCATTTTATTGTCTTCTTCTGTATCTCATTTTATGCCTAAACTAGTAAATGGACTTCTTTCTAATGACATAGCCATGTTATTATCAAAGTGCATATTGTACTGCCCAAGATGAAAGCAGCATGTTTGGAAATTCAATTACAAATTCTTTCAATCAAAAATACTGTGAAAGCATTTGAATATTTTTTGACCTAAAAGAATTAAAACTACAGGTATACTATGTATTTAACATGCAGCTGCTTTTTTCAGCTTTCCATTTCTAGGTTCACCTGAAAACACAGCTAAGTCAAATTCAAGTAACTCTGGCAGTTCTGAACATAACATTACTTTTCCACAATAGGAAAAACTACTCACTTTTTGCATATGGTGCCCATGAATAAAATACTTGAGACACTAACTGTTCAACCCAGAAATTGAAATATATCTGTCATTGTCAGGGATGCTGTTTCTGTATTGCACAAATAGAATAAGAAAAGGAATAAAAGAAGGCAGGCATGAAGGAAGCTTACTTTTCTTCAAATGCCAAAATGCAAAATTAAAGCTGAAGTGAACACCTATTTGAGGAAGTAATGGTGTAAAAGTGACAATCTGAACACCTAAAGTTTCAGATTCAAGTGATGGCCATATCCCTGTGTTCAATCTTAGAGAAAAACTACAACCTTCCACATGCCAGCCCTGCCAAATTCAAACAGGATGGATGGAGAGGCCACACTCTTCTCCTCACTGGTAATTATGCTGCTGCAAGCCAGGTCAGTCTCTCAGTTACATTTCTTCAGCTCCCCATAATGCTTGCTATTAGATTCTTGGTAATGCCTTTCACTTGAATCAGTTTGTCCTGTCACACATAAAAGGAAAGAAAACTTTTGCCTTGAGCACGAAGATGGTAGCAGCAGCAGACTGTCCTTTCACTCTTCTTTTCATACTCAAACTGGGTATAAAATAGGTATTTTAAGTCAGGAGTCCCATGACCTACTTTAGATATCATTTTTAAAAGGACATGGTTTGAGGCCCCAGAGGCGCACATTTCTCTCCTTTAAGAGAAGCCAAAGATGAGGAGTGCAGATGCTTGCATGAATACCATCCCATTTGCCTCTGATGACATTCAAGAATGACTCATGAAGGGAGTATGAGGGCAGAGGGAGGCAAATAAATGCTGTTTGCAGACATTGGTACTTTCAGAGATTCCCCAGCAATGCTTCAACATACTCCTCAGAAAATGACTTACTAATGATTGCTTCAGCCCAAGCCTCATCACGGGCCAGGCACATGAGGAAGATGTAGGAGAAGCCATGGCAGAGAGAAATAGGTGCTCCACTTTGAAAAGATTTGACTTCTGGGAAAAAGGAGGGAACTGGACCACCAGCTCCTCAATTCTCTGAAAGTATGTGTTGTCCAACCAGGCTACTGCCCAGCAAGATGGCTCCACCTTTTGCTACCCAAAATAATTTTTCTTAAAAAAAAAAAAAAAACCTAAACATGTACCTCTTAAAGAATAGGGCATCATTACTTACATTTAGGTAGGTTTCCAGGCTGCAAATTCTTCATGAAATATCTGCCAGTTCTTCTGGTGGCACCATATAGACCACAAAGCCAACAGAAGACCCTCAGTCCTCTACATTTTTATCCCCTCAGCATTAGCCTCCTGAGACATTTCCTTTTTACTTCATTGAAACTGCTTTTAGCAGTTTTTTTCCTCTTTTAGGATGCAAGTCTACATTTCTTTGCCTGATCTGAAAGGAAGACAATGGTGTAACTAAGGTATAGGAGCACTCTGATTCTTCTCACTGTGGTTTACCTCAACTTCCTGAACTGCTGCACGGCTCACAGCTTACCTGGTTTTTCATCATCTTTCCTGACAGTAACTAATCCAAATAACTGTCTGCTAAAGATGTTATCATCTTACTACTCACCAGGATAAATTAATTTGTTAAAACAACACTGACCGTTGCATTAAACTGAGAGCACCTCCCCGTTGACCATATTCCATCATGGAAACATGCTATTTTTACTAGTCATTTTAGCTGACTTCCAAGCCAAGCAATATAGTTTACATAAGGGAACTCATTTGTTTCTTTAACAACTCATAAGGGGCTTTTCAAAATCTAAGGGAAAAATAGAAAGCCAAAAACATCAGAATAAAAAAACTCATTTAAAAAAAAAAAAAAAAAAAAGGAAAAGACCCTGCAATGTAAATTGATTCTTGCTTTCTCCAAAAGCAGTATCCTGAATTTTTCCTTCTCCTTACCCACTACCAGTAGGGGCAAAGTAACCCAGAAAATCAACAGAAACACTGATAATTGTAAAATGAGCTATTGTGTTGTGCACATCTTTTAAGATTTTCTCTCCATGTCTGCTTTCTTCTGGGTATAAAAACCAGCCACGTGCCCGAGGGAAAATGTTGTTTGGATGGACTGCTTGTTTCTGAACTTTTCTACCTACTACAACATTTTCTTGAAAGTTGCCACATCTGGCATAACAGTGCGGCTTGGTCTGTACTAAGCAGAAGGATGAGAGACATAGATGTAACACAGTGTAAGGAACAGACATAGCATCAATACATTCTGCAAATTTTCCAGTTCCATATCTCACAAAATAATAGTGGAAAATAAGAATTGAAAACACAATTATATGTTCAGAAATAATCACTTGTTCTTCTTGAACAGGCCATTAAGACCTTCAAAAAAATCCAAGGTCTGCTGAGGGCAATGATGTCAGTGAGTGGCAAAGACTTCATTCAAGCACCTTTTATAAATTATTTTTTTAAGTATTTTATAGACATATCATTCTTTATATGCTGTGTGGTTGTAATGCTGTTCTGACATTAGTTGTATTTGGGAGACCGTAGGATTAAATACTTTACTATTTTTCAGTATCTGAGCAACAGAACCAGTAAAGCATCATTGGCTCCACTAGAGAGAGCTCTTGTGCTAACATAATTATATTAATAAACATAATTACTTGTTTGAAATCAGTGGAATTATTTATGGAGGAAGACGCATTGTTACACACACACGAGAATCTGGTGTTGGATGACCAGTGTTCCTATGATTTACGAAATACACACTGCAAGTTGTTCCCTTCCTGCTCACCTTTGGAAAGTGTTCTTGGATAGATTGTTTTCTATTTTCATGAAGAATTTTTCGCATTAATCTGACTACTCTGTCTGTGGAAAAAAAGAATCTGAAAACACAGACTCTGGTCCAAAACCAAATTATGTCCTTCTAACGGGCATTTGCAGCTTTGTTGTCTTGAAGGTCAGTACTCAGCATAAATTCAGATATTTCCGAGTTGTTAGAGTGACTGTAATCCTATTGAAATTCCACTGAGAATAAGCACAGAATGGAGCATAATTGGGTACAATATGCTGAGGTGGGTCCTACAAAGCCCTCAGTACACTTAGAGCTGTGGCAGACAGGACTGGGATCCCCACTCTGGGCTATTTCAAGGAAAAACACACAAAATATTATCGCTGAAGGAGTAGGAAGAGATTAGGAAAGTTTTGACCTAATCCCAGTAGGGTTTAGATTTTAGTTATAATCACTCATCTGTCCTAATCCTACAAAGTGGCTTAATACTACAGAAGGATGGAAGAACTACTGAAGCATGCACAAAAGGTACAGAGAAGACTATTGATTGAAGGAACTAAGCTTCCTTTTCTACTCTGTTTCCCACTGCAATTGTTGTATCTAGTTTTATACTTTCAAATCTTAATTCTTTTGTTGAAAATGCAGAGATTTGTTTTGCTATTTTTTTATCGATCTTTTTGGAACAATAAGAACCGAATTGTATTCTTACTTACCTGAAAAATCCTGACTTCAGTAATACTTGAATGGAGTACTAGATCTAAGACTGAACACATATAGTCTAAAAAGCAAAAAATTTTGCATGCCTTCTTACTATATAGTACACCAAAAGTCCATCAGAGTCTCTCCGATAAATCTGTAACTTTTTGATCAATAAGAGAGCTCTGTTCTATTAAAGGAAGCGTTAAATTACCAGTGCACTTTATTTCCCCCACCCCCGCCTTCATCACTGCTTCCCCTGTTCTCACTTGCTGCATATCTTTGAGTTAAAAGGCTGTTTAACCCCTGGCATCCCACTCATTCTGTTATTTGTTCAACTCCTACTTACCACAGTGAAGACTTTGGGGAGTCATCAAATCGCAAGCCTGTCTTCAAACTTAAATACAAAAGCGCTTTGAGTATCCTATTTCCAATCGAATGTACTATGTTCCTGTAATAGGTACAAACACTGTAAAACAAGCTCTCTTACTTTTTTTTTTTAACTGAGTCATTAGAGAATTCTTTAGGCATTGGCACAAAATACAAATTTATTTGGCTGATTGCTTCTGCTTGTGTCTCCTCTTTTAAGAAACATTAGCATCACGTATATATCAGTCCAGTACCGTTTATATCACATATGTCAGTGCAGTACCTTTAAATTTATTTTTTTCCAATCTAGTATGCAAAAACATAGCATTTTTCCTGGCTCCATATATGAGCACAAGAGAATGTGGCAGTAAATTACTTACATCAAAGTATTCAGTAATTCAATAATTACTAGCACTTTTAGGTTGCTCTGCGAGGAATTTCAGCAAGTATCCACTGAGATTCAACATTTATTTATATTCCTGAAATAATTGTCACGGTATCTTTCATTCAGATACATGTTAATCTGACAAGTTCTACTCACAGATCAGAAAAGAAAACCCAAAGTCCTTTTCTTTATGTTTCTACTGTGCACTAAGCTGCATAATCTTGTTGTCATGTGAAATTAGCAGCAAAGAACCCCATGCAAAACAAACCCTGACACATACTATACATGAGCTACAGTAAAACAGCTACCTAATCACAAAAAAAACTCAAGTCATATATCCTCAGCTACTGTACATAGCTAAGTCATTCAGATAATTCCTCCTTCACAAGATTGCTTTGTTGACAGCTGTTACACAGCCAGAATTTTTTACTTTCTTATTTAATATATGTTTTTTCACTTTAATACCTTTAAGTGTTAATCAGGTTACATAAAACAGTAATATTAAATGCAACTTAAAGGAGAGCTTCAGACAGTGTTATCCACCTGAGAGTCAAAGGTGAGAAAATACCATCTTATTATTTATCAACTAGGTTAGTCCTTCCTTTTCCAGTCTTAACAAACAGTTCTGTGAAACTGCAGAATTAAAGGATTTCAACCTGCATAGTGACTCAGTATTTGGAAATGGTATAAACTGACAAAGAAGGCAAACCAATAACAAAATACATTCAAAGGCGAATACTGTTTTCTTTATACACCCCAAATAAGGATTTCTCTGTCTTCTGAGAGTTTAATTGGCTTCCTCAGTTCTATTTCAAATTTCACTGCAAGAATCAAAATATTGGTACAAAATGAGCAGTCAACTAGCTTCCTAAACCAAGGTAGAGCAGCTAACATTGTTCAAAAACCACTGAATAAAACTGCTGATACCACATTTGATAAAAGTGACAGTGCTCGACCTCTTCCAGAACTTTGTAACACTGTCATTCCATGTTGAAGATAAAAGCTCAAGCAAAGCACAATACAGAATATTAACATGTCAATTCTTTCGGCTTCAGACAATAAAGTGTTTTGTTTTAAGGCTTGAGTTTTATGTTTTGTTTTTACATTGTGAATTATAGTTTATCTTCATTGTGTCATCCTTTTGAAGTGTGGTTTTATGACCAGCCACTGAGGCTGAGCTGTTAAGACCGGCTTTTTCTGATAATGTGTTGTTATAGAGCAGCTGTTCATGAGTTAGGGAAACAGATTTAGTCTTAACAGAAAATTGACTTCATTGCATGTCAAGTAGATTGTAAAATATACCAAACATATTTCACTAAAATCTATTTGAAAATGAGCAAATAGCTTTACTATTGTTTTTTCTTCCCATCAGTTCTCAAATTTGTACCAAAACTCTATTTTTCCATGGAAGCTAGTGACAGTGAAAGATCATTCAACATAAACACTGCGTGTACTGAACTCTGAGACACACCTTATATTTTGATTCTTAAAATACCAGAATATTTTAAAAGTCAAAATCATGTGCTATCCATTTATGATGTAAACTAGATGGAAAAAGAGAAAAACTACTGGAAAGATTTGCTGAAGCATTTCTGTATTTAAATGTTCATCAAACTGTTAAAAATAAATCTTCATTTCTTTTGAGTGTGAGTAGTCTGAACATGCCATGTCATCTCTAATGGAAAAGTCAGGTCATTTACTCAGGTATGATGCACTTACTACTGAAAAAAACATGATGATTTGTCTCTTTTTATTACATATTATTCAGATAATGATAAATAATTAAGCTATTTAGAATCATGGAACTTGTGATATTACCAAAGTAAACAGAGATGATAATAGGAATGGATTCGGAATACTTTACTTAGATTTTTTACTATCTCAAAAGATTTCATAGAAGTTGGAAAGATGCAAATAATTTTCAAAATGGTAAAAATTTCATTCTGTTAAACACTGAAATGTTATCATGTTATTCTAAGAACATTGTAAGAGAAAAGACAGTACATTATTTAATTATGCATCAGAATTAATTTCCAGATCCTTGATAGCTGAGGTTATTTTATAATCTGTAGATGGCTTTATGATTTAACTACAGAAATTACCTTGTCATAGATTAAATGAAAAACACAGTTAAGGCAAGGTTCAGCTCTGGACTCTGAAGCATCACTTTAGGTGTTTACAATAAGTGTCTGCACATATGCTGGATGTGGGGGAGACTCAGCTCCCTCTAAACTGAAGTAGATTTAGCCAGCACAGTTGCTAGCACATGGAGCCCCAAGGCGAGTTCCAGCTACTGAAATCTGCCCGGTCACCAACTGCTGCTCCATCGGGGCGTGGGTCTCCCTTCAACCTGTGCTAGATCTGTCAGATCTTTTGGATTAAGGTGATGCACATGGCAACTTAAATGACAATGGGCGCCCACATATAGTCAAACGAAAAAGTCACAGAGCCCCACTGATTCTGATAGGTTGACTCTTGCTCACATGGAAGCATTTCCACTATCAATACACACTTCTGCTACTTCTCTGAATCTGGAGCTGAATCTCACCCACAGTCTCATCTAGCACGTGTACCATAGCTTTTCTCGGGAAGAATGCCCTCCTAATTTAAACTTTTAATTACTAAACTGCTTCGCAACCTAAAGTCTTCATCTACCAGACTTTTTTCTCACTTTTATTATATTACTTATAATTGTGTCTTCCTAAACCATACAAATTTCCTGAAGTTGAAAAACCTTCAGCCATTATATACGATTAGTATACTGCTCTCTGTATCCTGCCAACTTTCCTCTGCAGTCACCTCTTGACAAAACTGTACACACCTCACTTTTATACTCTGTTCCCCCAACCCAATTTTGTTTTCCACTGTTTCCATTTGTGCTGTTTGCTAAATTTCTCTCAGAGTCTTTTTAGTAACGTGAAATTCAGAACTGAAAGAATATCAACTGCCAGCAACAAAACTGCATAAAGTGTTTGTACCTGGGAACTCTTCCAGGGCAGAAAACAAAATGCAGGCACTAGAACTGACAAAAAGCTGATAGCAACTGATGTGCCAACTGTATTACAACCATCTGTACTCTAAATCTTTGTCTTTCAAAATGGGCAGGATCTGTAACAAAGTAGTTTTCATTCCTAAAAAGGAATGGGTTGCCTTAAAAGTAACTTTTATCTACTCTCTGCAGAAAATCCATTCATTAATCTTTATTCTGTTTAGAGATAATTTTCCCAGTTTTAGTCAGTTTTGTTTACACATAAACTGAAATTATCTGACGTGGCAAAAAAAAGTATATTTAATCATTGTCCCATGATCTACTAAAGTCTACAAGGTAGAATTTTAAAATCTTGTAAATAATTTAGAAATGGAACCAAAAAGTTCAGAAATTATCGTGACACAGCAACGTGCAAACAATCACTTTGTGAATTGCCTAATTTCCATTGCTCTCCATAGGAGTTCATAAGCTTCAAGCTTTTGAAAACCACAGCAATTATTAATAGTCCCATGAAGTAATTGACATCACCATCTTTTGTATAAAAAGACCACTATTTCAGAAATATTCTCTGCTGTTTGACCATGTAAAAGAAGCTCCAGTGACCAGATACCTTTGGTTTTTAGCTCTATTTGCCTAAGATGTAACAATCTTACCTCTGAAATTACTATTACAGTATTTTATTGGCATTTCTAGATTAGAATATTGCAGTGAAATCCACCAGTAGCCAGATCTTTTTTCTCAGACTGAAAAAGAAGTTATTAGAGATTGATTATTAAATGCTGCTTTTGTCAGTGGGTTACAAGATCTACTTCTAGGTGAATTTTAAGACACTACTTTTCAGCTATGCACTGATTTATCTTTTCTATCTGTGATACTGTCTTTTTTTCCAAGACACATTTCTGCATTTGAGACCTGTGAATACCTTTCGTTTCAAGTTGAAGAGGTACAATCAGCATTTTCTCTTTAAAGATATCTTCGCTTTGGCATTAATGTAGGAAATATTTCTGTTTAGGGCACGCCTAGACTATGGAATTACCTTTAGACTTTTTTTAGCAATAATTTCTAATTTCAAAAATACCAGCTGATGGTTATTTTACAGGCAGTGTTTTCTGGCCCAGGAAACAGGCTACCACTTTGGCTTTGTGATTTTTCCTGTACTGTGTTCCTCACATAAACAGTAGAGCTAATATTGGAACTCCTTTAAAAATGCAGGGAAATGATTAATTAATGTGTCTATTAATTATTTGGGAAAAGGTGAAGTCCAAGGTGGCATATTCACAGATGTCAAAATAATTTAGGTTACTGAAAACCAGGAAGAACTGTGTGGAATTCCAGAGGCACTTTAAAAGATAGACAACTGTGCTGCCTGACTGCAGTTAAAACTCTGTGTTAACAAAGGCATGTTAATGTACAGTGGGAGGTAAAACATTCAATATGATTTGAGCTGACGATACACCTTCATGATCTCTAAGTGAACAGTAATCATTTGGGAGTGGGGCATAGGAGACAATGAGTCATTGTTGGCATCTCTGTTAACATAATTATTAATTATTTGGAGGACTAAATTTTAAATTATATTTAAAATTTGGATTAAAATAATACCTGAAAAATTATATAATGCCATCAATCAAATTAGCTGGGTTTGTGTTTACTGCTCATAAACCATTTTACTCCCTTGCACGCATTCCCTTTCTCATTTCTATAATTTATTCACCTTTTTAACATCTGTTTTAAAATTTGATTCGAAGATCTTCCAGGCTAGAGCTCTGTGTGCAGCTCAAAGGAACCTTATGCAGCCTGAAGGCTTGTGGACACCAACACACCACAAATTAATGCATACTACTGAAGACCAGTCATATGATTTTGTTTTGAATGTTGTGCTTAGGTCTACTCACCTCAATTAAAATAAATAATAAAGTGCAACTGGAAGGCATTTAGAGAGTGTAAATCCTAATATAATATCAAATTTTCATGAAACGAAGATTTTTAAGCATCAGGATTCTTTTCTTTAGAGAGAAAACATGTAAGAGCAATAAAATAATGCATGCAAAGGCAAGAGCAAATTGTGAACTTCTATTCAATACGTATATTACAGGTATATTATATTATTCAATACCTATTCTACACCTCATCACAAAAAAACAAGGCAACAGCCAGTAAAATTAAAGGTGTATTAATGACCTAGAAAAGGAATTTCATCCTCTCCTTGTGTGAAGGGAAGCAGAAGAACTCACTGTGATAGATATAGTTGAACCCAGCAGATCAAAAATGAGCAAGATGGAAGAGGGGCATTCAATTGCCTGAAGATGGCACAAAGAGACATTTAACATGATTTAAAAGTATCCTAAGAGGTCCACATGACACAAAACCTACAGGAGACTCGCACTGTGTTGAAAGCAGATGGAGACCAGCCGGGACACTAAGGACATCTCCACAAAATAAGAATTCCTTAAGTATCTATCAATTATAGCTTTGATAGATAATGACCAGTACCGTGAACTGGTTGCTGATGCAGTAAGTAGCACAGTACTCTCATATATAATTTCTTAGGTTTTCCCCAAGACCCTGGTATACGTTGCCCAAAACTGACCTGTTTTCTACTGCTTATCGTATAATTCTGCACAATTCATTAGATGAAAATTGGGCAGTTATTTTTCCAAAAGGGAACTCAATGTTGCCATCAAGGACCTGGGTGCAAATCTCTTTTCAAAGCCTGCTGTGTCTCATAAGTTTTATTATTATCCACGTATGATTTTGGATATGGTTTGGTGTCCTTCACTGCCCACAGAGATAACTGTTTCTTGAAAAATGGCATCTAAAATTCTTAGTCCACAGCGTTCTGGTGAGTTGAATATCAAAAGTAAGACTTTTTTCCCTACGAACTCTACATGTTAAAAAGCCTTGTCAGAGTTTATTGTGATTGGCTGTCACTCCAAATCCCTCGTAACAGCAAGGCAAAGTGAAGCAACATGCAGCCTCCTCTCTGGTTGCATAAGCAGCCAGCAAAATAAGAGGTAATATTATGCCTGAGGATTTCCCCCCTCAATTTAACATTCAGTATAATTGATAATGGGCAGTGTCTTCTATATTCAATCCAATCTATACCTGTGCACTTAAAGCCTATTTTATTTTTGAACATGAAGCTAATCTTTGACCCAACTTTGCCAGTGGCTTCAAAGGAGCTGGAAAATCCTTTCAGAAACAGATTTGGGGAAGGTCACTTGGAACTACTGCAGCAGGCAGAGGAATGGCATTTTTTGTCTTTTAGGAGGTGTAGCAGCTTGGAGACTTTTATTTAACATGACCTCAATCTGGTCTGTCTTGTCTTGATGGGAAATATATTACAGTCCTGATTTATACTGATACAGTAGACTCAATTCTTTTGTCACTAGATACTGAGTGTACTTTTCCAGCTAATGCCAGCAGGCAAGAATCACAGCATGAAATCAGCATGTGGCAAATTCAAAACAAGCAAAAGACAATACTTCAATCAGTGAGCACACAAGTGTTGGAACTCTTTGACACAGGACTGCTGAAATGCAGAGTTAGTAAAAAAAGAATCAGAAAAATTTATGCAAAGGAAAAAAAATCAGGGTCCACTAAACAGAGAGGTATTACCTTTATCAAAGATCCTGATCTGAGAATGGTTGTAGCCTGAGAGAATATCACTGTGAACCCCTCTGAGACAAATCTTTGAGCTCATATTATGGTTTTCATATTTATTTTTAAAACATTTAATTTTCAAAGCTACTCAAAAATTTCAAAGTGAGCACAAGTTTCAGGCAAAAGAATTTATGTTTGTTTTCCAAGTAAATGTATTTTATAAAATCGTTTTACCAGATGTGGTCACTATTCCATTTGTTTCCCTTTTGTGATCAACATTTGCTCTTTTTTCTTTTTCTATCCATATCCTTTTATACTTTCATTTGTAATCAATCTTTTCCTGAAAGTGCTTATTACTCATATTGTAAATCTTTCATTGTTTGTACAAGCCCTGTGTGCAGGCAGGCCTTGAACTCTCTGAAGTCCTGTAGGCATCTCAATTTGCACAGCAAATGATTGATGGTGACAAAATGTGATGTCATATTGGTTTTCTTTTTCCAACTGTGTTCATGCAAAAGCTTTGAAGAAAAAATGTTTCAGTTGAAAAGAAACAAGAAAAAGAGTCCTTTAATTACCACCCCAAAATAGTGCTTCAGAACTGTCCTTACTGTTTGGTAGCAGAATCCCAGAATTTAGGGAAAGGTGGCAAGGACTGCCTACACAGAGAAAGTGCAGCAGTGAATTTTACCCTGTAAAGTCTTGAAACAGGAGAATCCATCTCAATATCTAAAGGAAGGGAAGATAATGTCTTGCAGATTCAAATCCTTACTCTAATGAAGACTTCAAAAAACACGAAAGCCTCGTGTTCTCAGTGGTTGGGAACCAATTCATTTTTTATTGCAAATCGCAACAATTTCTGTAAAAGGGTTGTACATGATTTAGGCCCAGGGGATAAAAATAATTTTCACCCAGTTTTATGAAACTACAAACTTAAAATCATAATTATTAAAGTGTTTCAAGATATAAAAGAATTTTTCAAAATTTTGAAATTCTGTTACTGTATAAATCAAAACTGAACCAATATGTTGAATATTGTGTCCAGGTCTGATTCTGCCCTCCATCTCAAAAAGATGAAAAATTTACACAACGAGATGAAAGAAACATTGAAGTCATTTCACATTAGATACAATGGAGAAGGGAGAACCTTCATGGCACTTCCCTGAGGATGGGTCAAGGTTGGACAGAATGTCAGCCCACACATGAGGATCAGGACCAGTGACAGTAACCAGAACTTCATCATCTTGGACCCAAAAAGTCCTTGAACCACAGATTGCTGGAATTTGTAAATCTCTGTAACCTCCTCCTGATCGTATACACTCAACAATGAATATCTGCCACAATTGAAGACAGTGGCAGCCGAGGACGGCCATCCTTATGTTATATTCTTATAATGAAAAAAGATGGAGAAGGAATGGAAGTTGAGCGTACAACTCAATCCCTTGATTAGCAGTCATGTTGGCTGGACTACACATCAGATGGAGAAGCCAGAACCATTTAAACAAGGCTGTCTGTTTTCCAGGTGGAAAAGACTGCCTTTATCTGGCCCTGATGCAGTAAAATGTTAATTTTGCATACTTTTAATGCGGAATTAGTCAGTTGGTTTAACCAGGGTAAGGTGATTAACTAGAGTGTGAAAAGGTACAAGAAAGGGAAGAAGAGCTTCTGAAGTTGTATAATGAAGTTATCCATCACGTTGCCACATAGGACAGCTCTTCTACACCTCAGTATAAAAATTGGCTGGCTCTAGAGATATGATTTTACTTGAAGGTAAACAAATTAGTAACTCACTGAGATGACTGTAAGTCCTTTTCACAGAATCAGAGAACCTCTTTTCTATGGAAAGAATTACTTATAACTACTACAGTCTATCATAATCTCCTCATTTCCAAAGTCCATCTGTAAACAATCACTGCTTATTTTTCACAGTAGTTAAATTACAGTTCTGTGGTCTGAAGACAAGGAATACAAATGACCCTGAGGTACCTGTGTCTATCCAGAACAAGTTTACAACCACTTTCTCCAAACTAGAATGTCCAAACTCCACTATCTGATCCAAGTTATGGAAGCAGAAAGGGATGTAGAGTAGGAAATGAGAGTTAATGACAAGATAGTTAGCAGGCACCTCCTTTTTCAAAAATTTCTCTTACCTTTCTTATCTCAAAAAAACCTGCAAGTCATGTCTTTCCCATAGTCTAAAACAGACATATAAAAAAATAAAATCCTTCACACTAAGCTAACTGTAGGCAGCAAGTCAGCCATATAGAGAAAAAATATACCAATTATGTAATTAGAAATTCGATTATCTGTAGTATTCCAAACATTTGCTTGAGTAAAAAGCCATATTCCTCAGAGAGAATGTGGATGCGTATACATATTTTAGCAGCCACCTCTTAAAAGGCCTTGCAGGAAGACTCATTGGAAGAGAAAAGAAATTCCCCCAAAATATTCTGAAGCAATCACAAAGAAATAAATCTTGTGCTCCAGAACTGTTCCCAGAGAAAGGGAGTCAAGGGCAATTTGCAATTTCTAAAGGTGTTTCTCACAGTTGTTTCATAACCTAAAAGGAAGGATCCTTCATGGAAAAGGAGAAGGTTGCACTCTGGATCCAACCTAATCCTGACACCTTAAGCTAAGAAAATGCATGTCATTTGAGGAAGTATTGAAATTTTCACATAAAAGGGAAACATCATCCATTGTTATGAAGAGGTTGCTGGTCTACATTGCATTGAAACCTTTGTACATTCTGCGGCAGAGTAGCCAAGGTAGAGGCATCATCTCTGTTGATAGTTACAGTGTCTCACTTGTCTAAAAATGCAAGTATCTCGAAATCTGCTTCTTCATACTCAGACAATGAGAAGCGACCCTGATGTGTGCTCAACTGGGAAGTTTGAATGCTAGGGAACAGTTTCCAAAGCAGTCTTTTCAAATTACAGTAAGAACCCCAAAATTATGACTTCCAAAGAAAGGACAGATACCTGACCAGGAAGGGGTTGGTAAACAAGAGAAAGTTAGTCTGGTGTTCTTCAGGATTGTAAAGAATCCACAGACTCTGATGGAAAGGAAGTCTTGGTTGCAGTCTGGTTTAACTGCCAGAGGAGGCAAGCTACACTGAAAAAATGCTCCTTGACTTCACAGGGTGAAATGTATTCTTCCTATCACAATGGAGAGAGCAGGTTTGGGAACTGTTTATGTCACCCAATGAACCCAGAGAATTAGTGACAAAAAACTCTGTGGATAGCTTATCAAAGTCTTATTGAACAACTTTCTGCTTTCGGTGGTTAATAGCTTTGGGCAAGATAGTAAGCCATAATCCAGTATTTGAACTGAATGTGCTCCTACTCAAACAAGACCATATGTCTGTTACAGTCCTCACCTAGATTTTTAGGAGCCACATATTCTTGGAGCTAAAATTTTATAAAATAAAGATGTAATCTCATATTAAGTGTTCTTAATGAGAATATCCACAGAGAAATTCTTCACATTTAATTGGATTTAAAGCTATCAAAAGGCTTTTCTTTTCTCTTGCAATTTTAAAGTAAAGTACAGTCTCATTTTTTGAAAAGTAGTTTAATGCAGCTATTAAACTTGGAACAAAATAGAGTATAGAAAGTAGTCAAGGAAATAATAATTTTTCTACATAAGGAAACTGAAATCTGCAGAATGGTATATCCATGTCTACAGAAATTAAATTCTAATGGTCACAGACTACATAACCAAATGATAGATAACAAGGCCTGGATCAGCCATTGAAGGGAAGCCTCTGTCCTCTGATCTAAATAATGGATCGAACAATATGAGTTCAAGGGAAAGCAGTACCAAGTGTCTTTTGTCTAGTCTGTTTGCCAGATTGGTATAGATACAGTCCATGCTACTCTTAAAAGCAAACAAACAAACAAAAACCCAAATTGCAGTAAGTATTCAAGAGATTTTCTCAACCTCCCTTCTAGGAGTTCTCTGTTATCTCTGAAATGGGCAAATAGGTCGTTGTCTAAAGCATTACATTCAGATTAACAACAAAGATTTAGAGGATTTAACCACAGAGGCACCAAGTGTTAGGGGCACCAAGTATTAGAAGAGACAAGAATCCAATTTCTATTTTTGGTCTTCTAGTTAGGTGCATATCATTAACCTAATCTAATTTTCCACTAGGCATTTATAGGTGCAGAAATAATTTTTTTTTCTGGCTACTTAACGGGTATTTCTAATTTTTGAAACATTTTCAGTTAAACAGTGTCAGTTTTTAGTAAGTGCAACCAAGTTTCTTTGTTTCTTCCGGTTTAGGGCAGACTATATTTTTGAGGAAAAATTAAAATTTTCTGAGAATTTCCATAGAAGATTAATTCATTTAAATTATTTCTGGATCAGTTACATTCTAAAACTTTTAGATCAGTGTGTTCAAAGACTGAGATAAGAAATAGTCTTTCCCTTATATATATTTCCATTATATAGAATTTCTCAATTATGTCTGGATTTCAGAAAAGAGAACCCTTCTACCACACAACTCTGCACTCTGTCTGGAAAACTCCACTTTTCTTCTTTCCCTCCTCAGACCCTGTAGTTATCTACAAAGTGCTTGTGCTTGGTGTAATTGTTGAAAATCAGGATGTGTTTATGTGGATTTAAGTCAAAAGTTCCCTGAAGAGACCAGCTGAGTTCTATCTCTACTCTCAAGGTTTCCAATGAGCTAAAAAAAAATACTGTAGAATTTCCACTTTGGATTTTAAATCTAAATGTTTTGACTAGGGGACATTATTGACACGTTCAATCTGACTCATAGAAAATTTGAGTTCAGATTCCTATACTCCTCCTTTAGAGCTGAATCTTTCACCACAAATTGCTCTGTCTTAAATGCTACAGGGAACAAACACACTGCAAGGGGTTTTTTGCTTCTGTGTCTCCTATCTATATCTATTGTCTTATCTCAAGATAAGACCAAGTCTTTTGTAACAGTTAAATCTCTAAATGAAATTGCCTTCCTAAACATGACTTTATGCATCCCTTTCTGCAGATGCTGGCATGAGAAAATGAGTTCCATTCATTAATAGATAAAAGAGTTAAGAGCTTTCTCTAGAAAGCGACCTAGTCAAAGAGATGCTGAGCATCAGCTGTGACCGACCAGAGTGGAAGCTGCTGTTGCTCAGAAATTCTGAAAACTTGCTTATGTTCCTAAATGCATATTTTGACTCCTGGTTTGGTTCAACAGCTAAAGAAAGAATTAACACTGACAGGTTCCCAAAGGAATATTGCTGCCAGAAGGACAATTTCCTCTAGACTGGTTAACAGCAGTCCAAATAAATCTGTCTTCAATGAAAGTTTTAAAAACAAGACCATGAGTGGTGTGTTGGGGTAAATATCTTCTATAATCTTGGCAGCAAAAAAGGCAAAAGAAAAGCTGAATCTGGAAGAAACATGGTAATGGCTATTCTGAAACAGAACTACAGTATATCCATCAAGTATCCTATTTCTAACATTGACCACTACCATCTGCTACAGAGCAAGACTGAAAAACCCTCTCTTAAAGGAACTCAAGTCCATCAATTGGCTTACACCCTAAGACATGATGGGTTTTGTCTCTACAAATCTTGGAGGCAGATAAAGGGAGAAGGAAGATCCTGAGCATTTTATTTACCTATGGAACTGCCCTTCTTCTCTGGAATCCTGATAAATGAAGGTATAAAATCCAGACTGCTTCTTATGTGTTTAATAGTGGTTTGGGACAGGCCACATCATTTTATTCATTTCATCCATTGCAAACACTATGAAGTTAAATCCAATACAGGAAACAAAATCAAATTGGTTACATACACAGTACCTGTACCACTTATTCCTATCTATATTGTACTAACATAAACCTTTACTTCCAAGCAAAAGTAAAATATTAGGCTTCCAAAGGACCTTTGATGGAATTCAGCTGCACTGGCACATGGTTCTGCGGTGCACATGTAAAAGAGGGAGAGAGAAGTGTTTGGTGTCAATGTTCTAGGACTTCATCTCTCTTGCTATTTTTTACCATAAACCTTTTTTTAATCACCTTCTGGGTAACTCTCTCCATGTTTTGTTTCAGACAAGCTTCTATATTAGGCTGCTTTTGTTCCCCCTAGCATTTACTCTCTAGTGTCATCACTACTTGGTAATGCCATCTTTTGCTGGAAGGTAAGTTCTTTGAACTTGATTTTGAAGATAAACAATATTCTTCTCATTCAACTTTCCAGATTATTTCAAAATAGCTTCCAGATCTGAAGTAATGAATGATTACTATCCTTAATGGAATTTACTAACTGCATGATTCGTATATAACACCAGAATCATTCTTTATTTGTATTGTTAAAACTGACTTTCTTTTTCCTAGTTCTGTCTATAAACCATTCGATTGCAAATTTTCCTATTCAACATATTTACCTTGGCATGTGCACTTCCACGCAAATAGCAAAACTACAAAAACGAAAAGTGGCATTCAACATGGAAAAAAATTTTTATCATTATCCTGTTTCTCAGTGAGTTTCATGTGGATTTTTTACCGCAAGCAAGGCAAGGCAAGAGTAAACTCATATGGCTCAGTGAAAGAAACAAATAAAAAGAAGAGGGAGTTGAAACTGGGCTTCTGAACTGCAGTTTTAATTTCTGTATTTTTACAAATTCATAAAGGTCCCCCGGCCTGACTCTTTCGGTAATTCTGAAGTGCCCTCACAAAGCTGATCTGAGTGAATTTAAGTTCTCCAAAATGCAGGCAAGCAACGTTGGGGATTGTTTAGCTAGCAAGCCACTGCACTTTGTAATTCTAGGGGAAAAAATGACAGGTTAGAGAGCCTTATAAATTTATCGGTGATTACTGAAACTCAGATTAGGCTAGGTTTCTTTAAAGGAAATATATTGCATTAAGTAGGCAAAAAAAATTGCTTTTGTTACTTCTTCCACACAGAGTCACATGACTCACAATTTGCTCCAATTTGCTAACGTTGTTTAGGGTCGCATATCTGAAGGGCCAGTATAACATAGACTAGAAGAACAAGCTGCCCTCCCAGTCTTCCTGCGACCCTCTCTGCTTTCAGGAGTGACTGCAGTTCCTCCATCTGCCTTTTCCCCGCAGTGTAATTAAAAAAAAAAATCAGATTAGTAAGTGTTACTTACATTTATGGAGTCTTCCACACCTATCTATAGCTTTTTCTTTTTCAGATCATCCCAGGTTTTACTCCACTGTGTTTCAAATCTTAAGTTTCATGAAAGAGTAGTCAGCTGGGATCACCGCATCCAGCAAGTCCTCCTCCCAAATTCTTGGCAAGCCTAGAAAGCACCGTCTGTGACCCAGGAGCTCACTGAGTTAAGAAATCTTCCTTTACACACCAGTGTAAGGTGGTTATCTGACTTTTGGTAAGAAAACATGATGCAAAAATGCAAGCAAACAACAGTCTCACAGGGAACCACAAAAATAGCTCAAGGTTTTAATAATCAATTAAATCTAGAAGTAACAGTGGGCAAAAAACAGACCAGCTGAGCTCCTGCTATTGAGCCTGGGCAAGCCCAGGAAGTGTCTGCACCTTGGTAATGCTGGAAAGGGACAGATTTTCTCACATTTGTCCACTCAGACTTCTTCATTTGGCTGACCACAAGCAGCCAGCAGCTGGCACGGCCACCTGGCCAAATTGGCAATAGGCATCCTTTTGCAGCTTGGGTGAAAGCTGGAGCATCTGGAAATGGCTGTGGTGCCATGGGCTGTCATTGACCTTTGGCTCCGTCATGATGCCTTAGGTGAAGTTTCCTCTAGGTAATGTGCGGCCAGCTGCAGTAACCAGCTTCAGCAATGTCACCCCTGGCTCTGATACATCCCCAACCATTCTGGGTTTGAGTGTGACATTTTCTTGGTTCCTGGATAAGAAGTTCTTGTCCTACTCTGCTCTGCTTCCACCTGAAAAAATAGGCTGGCATGGGAACAGAGCACAACAGGGAGCTTTGTGCAAGGCTTGAAATGTCAAACAGGGCACACTCTCTGGGGATGTGTGCTGCAGGTGTCTGCTCTGTCGCCTCCCACAGCTGCCTCTGGATATGGGCAAAGGCAGGAAACTGAGTCATCCTTCCCAAGGCAGGCTCTTCTTTCAACATTAATGAGGATTTTGCAGAAATCCCTCATCTCCTGCTGTCTGTGTCCTTAGAACTGAGCTAGGAAATCAGATGCTTGGGAGGGAAGGGGGAGGACTGTTAACTGGAAAATGTAAGGCAGAGGAAACATAGCACCTTGCAACAAACATGCCTACATTTCATGTGTTATCTGCACGGACTTTTTGCAAACCTAAAAATTATTCATATGAGTGTACTTTTTTCCTTTTTTTACCATATTTAACCTTACCTGACATGTATTTTCAATGAAATGGTTCTACTTTCTAGGTAAATTATCCCAGATTTACTCAGATTTAATCTGAAGCCAATATTCTGACTTGTTTTGTACTTCATCTCTTCTGTATTACTTCAGTTCAACCATTTCACCACAGGTTAAAAAAGAAAAAAAAGTGTTCAAATATTTATTGATTTTCAAAATAGGAGGGAGAAGAGGGGGAAATGTAGGAATGTTCTACAGTTTCTCAGAATTTATGGAGGTATTTATACTCATAAATCTGTGTGTTCCTTTATTAGACAAACAGACCTTTTGAGAAAACAACCTAACTGTTCTGGAAAAAAAACCTTTGACTGAAAAGTCTCCAGAAAAGAAAAGTTCTTAAATACTTGTGAACAGTGGTTTAGAGTAATTGGTGGAACAAACATTTAACAGAAAGCTCAGGGTTTTTTATGCTGAATTGATTTGAACCTGGCTACAGATCACAGGTGCTGATTTGGTGGATGTGAGTCTGTTGTGAGTGTTATGGGTATTTGCCCATCAAACTAACCATATCAAACTGTCTTCTACAGTCTGCAGTCCCTGATTTAAATATTTTTTACTATTTTATTACCCCTGTTAAAGAGAGTTCTTTGATGAAACCCGAATCTTGCTGGTCATTTTAGTCTTTTACTCTATTCATTCCATGCTATTTAAAAATTACTATAACACATGTATTGTCAGTGACTGTATTTTTGCGATTGAAATATGCTGTGGATGTTTCCAAGGCTCAGTGACCCTCTCACCCAACTCACACCTGCGGGGTGCAGAATTACTGCATGGAGCTATAGAAAATTTTTATATTCTCATGACATAATATCAACATTAAATACTTGAAGATTCTTATGATGTTTATGATTTTGAATGCTCGAAGAAAAGAAGAAGAAAGGATAAAGATGCATTTATCTCTTCAGCATTGTTGTCATTTTTTTTACCATCTCACTTTAATGTGTTTTAAACACAGAGAAAATGTTAACATGCTACTAAGAAAATTATCAGTGAGCACTGAAAATAAGTACCCATCAAAAAATATTGCAATTAGTCTTTAGTAGACTGTTTTCAGTCTTCTCTTGGAATATAGTCCCTTCATACAATACAGACACTTCTCTGCATTGTTTCCCCCATATCTGTACATACAAGAGCACAGAGACATGCATGAATGTAAATGTGTGCATAATTCTGGTTCCACTATTCCTAAACTTTCTGCACTAATAATACATATGCAGTTTAACTATTACGTATTGTCAAATATTTTTAACAAGCAGCCATTTTGCAAAGGTTAGAAGTTAATCCTTATCTCCATGGTATGATGACCATTCCAACGCAGAAAGAATCGTGCCTTGCAGAATATACCATCTAAGGAGTCTTTCTGTTGTGCCTTTTGTAACCTATCATGCCTAGGTCATGCCTATCTCGTATTGGCCTTTTCAGCCACCAACGTGCTTGCAACAAACGTGGGTAGAGCCCTTCCCAAATCTTCGTTCACGAAGCCTAGCCATGAATGATGACCATGGGCCTATGATCTGTTTTCAAGGCCTTGTGATCTGTTTTCAAGGCCTGGGTGCAAGGCTATAGATTGAGATTACAGAGGGGAAGGAAGAGCTGTGCAGAACAGAGCACTTAAAAAATTGGCTGGTAGTAACTGTTCAGCCTCTACATATTTCTTAACACTTTCCTGCTGTTGAGTCACACTGTATTATAAAAGCACCTCACAAATCAGAAAATTTGTGATGGTTTAAACACTTCTACTTTAAAGCAAACTCTGATGCTCAAGAGCTATAGGCAAAATATCAAGGTATTTACTCATAGAGTTGGATCCTAGTGAGCATTAGCCGGCATCCTACGTCAGAGTACTACCCGCAAAAGCTGAAGGCATGCTGTGACTGTTTGAGATGTTTAGCAACTTGCAAAGCCATGTGAGTGTTCAAAGTAGCATGATTAGCCCAAGGAACTGGAACAAAAAAAAAAAAAAAAAGAAAAAAAGAGATAACTGATTTGGGCCATAATGTGATAGCTGGTCAGGTACCCTCAGATGTACACAATACAAACGGCAGGATGACACTCTGGTTCTATTGAATTCAGCAGAAAACCGCTTACTGACTTTAACAAGGACAGATATAATCCCAGAACCTGAAATATCTCCACAAACCAGTTAATTTTCATTATAAAATGTCTAAATGTATGTTTTATCAAGCCACTTTTATGTTTCCCTGGCCCCTTTATCTTGTGTCAACCAAAAATTCATAATACCAATTTTGACTGAAGGCTGGCTTTAATTACAATTTCTTTTACAGGTCTCAACTGCTTTTTGTGTCCTGGGAAATGAGAGCAATTTTTTCTATCATATTCAGAAAGAAAATGAAAAGGTTGGTAAATGTATAAGTAATTTTAACTGATTCATTGATCTGAATACTTTTAAAGTAATACAGTAAGTATTTCTGTCACACTTTGAAGTTAAGCTTGGAGCTCAGCTACATCCCTTAGGGTTATTTTATAGCCATTAAGAATGTGTACCTTTTATCTGGTGCCTTCAATTAATTGAATTTCAAAAATATTCTCAAATGTTTTTAGAAAATCATTTAGTTCCTGGAGGACATTCCTGTGTGATTTATTGTTACAGTAATTAAAAGCAGTGAGTATTACACTGGTCACTGTTGGAACTCCTGTCTGCCTTTGGCTATATTTTGGTTTAAGTTAAAACATATAGTGCACTTGAGAGACTTGTGAAGGGAGGTAAGAAAAAAAATTAATTATTTTCAGATTGCTTCAGAATTTTGGCACACTTAGAAATAACCTCTTAAAGTGATCACAGTAATATTTACATGATAATTGTATGCAAGCACAATTAAACTTCTATATTAAACAATTAAATAATGCTTTTCCTGCTATGGTGAATTATGTCTGACTACCCATATTAGTATTCTGTAGTTCTAATCAGTGCCATAAATAATTTTCAGTTTTACACATTCTGCTCTGAAGCAATTATTAAGAGCTCTCAGGAAGAGTTAAAACAGCTAATGAAAATAATTAGCAGAAAAAAAATGATGGTTCATCTTGTATTGGAAGATAACACTAACTGAAAACTACAAACGCTGCTTTAATTGCGTCTTTGTTTTCTGAGACATAAATAGTTCTCTACTGTAATCCCTTCTGTGCAAGAAGTGATCACTCACGAGTAGCATTTTACAGAACTACTCACTCATGGGAAGATTGGTGGGATTAGACCCACGGCCCACGTCTCTTTAGTTGTGTAACAGGGAGGAAAGAGCTTATTGCTATATTGCTTCCCTGGAGCTTCACCTGGAGCATTGCTCACCTGGGCAAGGTCTGCAGGCTCAGATTGCCCTCCCTGCTTGGGCAAAACTGCAGTGCAGGAAGGAGAACTGGGTACTGATGACTCACTTGGTATCTTCTGCCTTTCAGGGTCTTCAGGGAGGCTTGAAATGGTTCTGCTTCTAAATCTTTAAAATTACGCTCTTTTCCTTCTAAAAAATAATCCTCTCCACCCATCCACATACTGAGTACATTAAGACAGCCTTAGCTATTTTTCTACCACAAAATAAATATCTTCTCAAAATCATGGGCTCACAAATGGAATTAGGGTAATACTTGCTTACAAAAATTATTGAAAAAATAATTGTGAGCCTGTATCTTTGTGGACTACAAAAGACCCTCAGATGACCATACGGGATCTGAAAATAAATGTGGTTTATTAGTTTAGGCATGTATTTATGAATAAAAGTCTAGTTGTACAGATTCTGACCAATACAGGTCAGTATCAGATAAACATTTTACTTTTAAATGTACATGCTGAAGTCATTGTTCAAAGTAATAACCTATCCTTTTAATAAACCATCCCTGTTATACTGAAATGCCTAAAGGTTTTCTAATGTGCATCAGTCTTTTGAACATCACATAATGAATTTAATGTGAGAAAAGGAAAAGAAATGTACCTGTGTGGATCCCCACACATTAAGATAAACCTTGCTGCTCTGAAGCTAGCATAAAACTTGGCACCCAAACCAGATGAGGACAAAAATACGTCCAGTGAAAATCTGATCTCTATCCATGTATTTACTACATTCTGAATTATGTTGGCTTTTGTGTTAAATTATTCTAGTTAAGTAAATTATATCAGGGGTTTCATGATTAAGCTAATGTGTTTCTAGGACCTTCACAGTGAACATGAGTTCTGATACACACATTAGTATATTATTCCTTGACTAAGTGTGATTTAGTAACCTCTACAGGAAAATAAAGGCCAAAAAAGTAAGAGATCAAGCTGGTGTTTTCTCCCTTCTGACATCTTAGAAAGCAGGTCTTCAAAGTACAGCCATGGTGCTGAAGGAATTGACACTGACAATTAAATGACATTCCCTTTCTGAATGGAAATATGTGGTGCTATCACCAGTGCTGTTTGTCTAATGACATGGAAAATTAAGGGTTTTAACCACTTGGTATCATTTAATAATGGCTTTTTCACAGCAGAGAGGGCATTGCTGTAGCTACAGAAATAGGAAAGAATGCCAAAGAATGCCAGGAGCATTTCTATACCGAAAAGAACACCTTTTAATAGCTCAAACATTGAAAATAGTTGAAAAGCATTATTGGTCATTTAAAAAAAAAAAAAAAAAGAGAGGAAGAAAGAGAATCTGTAACAACACCACAAACTACATGAAACAAAATCTACAAATGCCCTTCCAGCCATGGACTCTGGCCCATGAGTTTTTGGGACCGCTTCCCAAAAGCTTTTGCCATGGTTGCAAGCACCTTCCCAGATTTACCCATAACCAGTGTTCCCTCAGTGTCCACCGTGTCACTATGGTTGACCTGCATGCATGTCCACTGGGAATTCAGCTCTGTTCACTTTGGTTGCCCTCCTGACTGGCTAGGCCAGTGTCTGACAGAAAGCCACCGTGCTTTCTGCTGCATAGGTCAAAGTGGCAATGGGTGGCAATTTCCAAGGTGTGCAGGTCAACATGAGCAAATTGGAAAAGACAGACTCAAGAGTCTGCTCACTTCTTTTAACCATCACTGAAATAATTAAAAATGCTGATCTCGTGGACCTGAGGTATTACGAAAGACTCATATTAATGTACTGTTACTGATGGTAGCTGTTAGTATAAAAAATTGCTTTTTGAAGCATGAACATAGTATTTCAGGGCAGGGGGCAGCTGCATCCAGCAGCCCCCCAGCACCTCACCCCCGTAGCTCCCCCGCTGCAACTCTGCCGCCGGGCAAAGGAAGGACGGCTGCTGGCTGGGCACCCGGCTCCGGGCCGGGGAAAGGGGTGGAGGAACAGACTATGAGGTCCCGGTGCCCTCAAAGCAGATTTGGGCCGGAGGGCAGATGCCACCTCTGAGGGGTGGATGGTGTCACCCCGCTCTGTAAAACACGGCCCGGGCAGGCGGGAGGCTGGACAGGGTCCCCGGGGGGAGGCGGCGGGGTCCCCACCGGGGGCGACGGCTCCCCACTGCAGGCACAGAGCTGTCCCAGGGGCCTCGGCCCCGTTGCAAGCCGGGTCTGCCTGCAGCCGAGCAGCCGGGCTCGGAGGCAGCCCGGGGCGGGAGCCTCGGGGCAGCGCCAGCGGGACGGGCCTCCCCGGGGGAAGGAAGGAAAAGTCCAAACCCGCGGGGCCGGGATAGGGGCAGCGCAGACGCCTCCTGCGCCCCCCGGAGGGTTCAGGGAGGGCGTAAGGGTCCCATGGGGAGACTGGGGAGCCGCGCGATGCCCTTGTCCGAGCCGCAGAGCCCTCGTCCCGCCGGCGGGGACACAGCCCTGGGCGGGCAGCCAGGGCATCCACGTCGCTGTGGGTTTGTTACTCCGCTTTAAAATGCAAAGGCTCGTGGCATGATTGGCTTTCTGTTTACAAGTGCAGATGGGGAGAAGGCTCACGTTCTCTTTCTCCGTGTGGTTTCCCCGCCTTGGAAGCTGCAAGGGCAATCCGAGGAGGGAGAAAGGGGAAAGAGAGGAGGATTTCCCAGCTTCAGCATTCATCAGATATACCCTGTCATTGCACTACAAGGTGCAGCGTGTGTCGAACATTACGAGCACGGGGCCATGCAAATGACACAGGCATGAAAGAGCCCTGGCAAGAATAAATCTGTCGATGTACAGATGTTCCCTATTAACGTTACTGTTCAGCCTTGGTGGTTACTGTGGGAAGACACCGGCTTAAAAATTCCCATTGCCGCCCCACCTCTGCTGAACCTTTCTCCCCACACCTCTTTGTCTTCACTTAATTAGGTAGGATATAATACTTTCTTTTTCTCCTCCTCTGTCTTATTGAGACGTCTGCCCAGGCTCACGCCTTTAAACAGGAATGATATTGATCCCTCCTCCCCCTTCTGTCAACTCCGATTTGTCCCTTTTCCTGCTGAACAAACAATTAAGAAAAGAAAGTACCGAGCGCGCGGTGGAACTTGGCATGCACAGGCTCCCGCGGGGATCCCGGGCGCTGCGCGGCCCTGGACACCGGGCCGTAGCCCGGAGCGGCCTTGGGCGCCCGGGACTGAGAGAGGGTGGCGGGAGGCTGCACACCGGGAAAGGCATTTCGGAGTGGGGTCTCCCTGCCGGCTCGCCCAGCCTCGGAACCGAGTAACTTCGCGGGAGAGCGCGCCGGTGGCGGTGGCAGCCGGGGATGAGACCGGCGGGACGGAACGAGGGACGCGCGCAGGAGGACGGAGAGCGACAAAACGGAGCAAAGCGCCTCCTGCTCTCTACCTTGCTTGCGGCTTTGCCGCGCGGTGCCTGCCCCCTCCCGCTCCGCTGACCCCCCATCCCTCCCCGCCCCGGAGGTAAATGGCCGCGGGCTGCCCCCAGGCGAGGCGGCGACGCATAGCCACCCCGGGGGCGCTGGGCAGCAGCGGTCCCCGCTGCCGGCGCTGCCGCACCACCCCCCCTTGCTCCCTCCCCGTCGGCCGGGGCGCTGGCCCAGGCAGCCCCCGGTAGCTCCGCGGCGCCCGGCTCCGCCGCGCTGCCCTCGGGCTATGAATAAAGCCGAGGCGGCCAGGGGGACAGGTACAGGTGCCCATCTCCTGCGCGCAGGGCTACGCCGACGTCCCAGCCCGCCTCCTCCAGCGGGAGGGAAACAAAGACGGCGAGAGAGGCAGGGAGAGTGTGCCTGTAAGTTTAGCGCCTTTCAGTCGTGACTCGCGGAGATAAATGATAGTTTGGAGGTGCGCGCAGTTAATCACCGCCACGGCTGCCGTACAGCGTGTGCAACCCGCAGATCATTAGGTTAAATGGAGGACATTCGTGTCCTTCCAGAATCAATGCAATTATTGTTGGCAACAAGGACAACAATTGGAGTGGCAGCACTAATTTTACTAACCTGCTATTAATTATGGTGTCCCCCACGCCCCAGACGGCGTTTATAACCCGCGGAAGCAAGCGGTGCCGTCTGCTTCTGTTTTAAAACGGGAAAAGTTGGAAGTGGAGTGCCTGGTCGTGTTGGAAAGTGTTAATCAGTAGGAAAGAGTGTAATCAGTGGAACTATTCACTTGAGCGTCATTCTGGTACAGGGGGTTAGTGAAGTGGCTGTGGCGCCTGGGGACCGAAGGCTCCTTGCCGCGCCGCGCAGGTACCGCGCACTGAGACATGTCTGCGTTAGCTCCCCGCAGCTCCCTGCCACGCCAGCCAGCACAGACCAGAGGAGAGAAGCCTTGCCATGGCACAGCCGTCGCTACCAGGTTTTAGCGGAAGCCTGGAGTGATCGCAGGTAAAAAATTTCTTCTTCTTTTGGTGGTGATGTTTGTGTGTGTGTATATGTGTCTGTGTGTCTCTCTCTCTACGGAAGCGGGGGGTGGGGGGAGCAGTGGGGCTTATCCCCCCCTCCTCCTTCGGAGCCTGCTTTAGCAGCAAGGCAGCTGAAAACGAACTGCTGGAGGGAAGAGAAACTATCTGTGATGAATCATTTGGCTTTGTGCAATCTTTACCTAGGACAGAGGGCAAATGTCTTGTAACATATGTGTATTATTTCTTGGGAAGGGGGTGTGGATATGATATTCAACGAGCGCTAAGGTAAGGTACCGAGTCAAACTTTCTGGATTTTAAGGAGAACTTTAAAAGGCATAGAATTTGACCTCGCAAGCAGTAAAGTTTTACCTTCGTAGGGAAGTAAGTTGAAGCTGTCGGCTGCCAGAAAGCTCAAAGGTGGTGGCGCCTGAATGCCTGCGGGTCTGCGGCACTGGGGGTACAGGAGCTGGGAAAGGAAACCTTATACAATCTTTACTTTGCTAATGAAAGCGTAGTTGTGATGCTCTGCACCGAACAGGTAAATGTGGGAATGTTGTAGGGTTCATCTATAGCCATAGAGCAGCTGCCAGGGTTACAGCGTTTGCTTCTCTTGCTGAAAAGTTTTGTGTGTGTGCGTGCGTGCGTGCGTGTGTGTGTGTGTGTGTGTGTGTGTGTGTGTAAGAGAGAGAGAGAGAGAAAGTGTTAGCTCTAGTACTTAAGTGTGAAAAGTTAATAAATACAAAGAACAGAATGAGCATGTGAGGCCTTTCTGCTTTAATCTAGATTGTTTGCCAAGGGGATTGAAGACTTACAAAATGAAAGCATTCAAATGGATAGCTTTGAACAACTGATTTTACTTGTAGTTGTAATCTGAGTAAATTAATTAGCGACTCCTTCTTATGCAACCGTTCTGTTGGTCATCATGGCTCTGCTGAGCCCAAGCCATGGCATGGGTTTGTGCAGGTCGGCAGCATCGGTTCGCTGTCCCTTGATTCAGAGTGAAAGAGGTGCAGTTACATCTTAAATAGGCTCGGGGGGGAGGGAGGGGGATCGTATTTGATATTGATAGCGAGTTTATGAGATAATCTACTTGAAAATTGTGTAGGCTGCCCTCAGTTCCATGTCAGATTCCAAATGGGCAATATGTAGAGCTTCACAGTGTTTGTCAGGTGGTGTCAAGGTTGCTTTAAATCTATAATATGAAAACAAAGCAAACTTGACTGAATGAGCTTTCTAAAGTCTGTTTAGCCCATAAGCAAATTCCGTTGCTGAAATATTTCCAGGAGTGGCAATAACCCTTCCAAAAGAGAAGGCGATGAAAACGCTGATAGTAAGTGTAGCTGCATTAACTGCCTTTAGATCATGTCCCTGAAGACGTCCATCAAAGCATGAATCCTGAAGAGGTTCTGTTTTACCTGCTGTGGCCTGCTCCAGAATCACAGTGTTTCCTTCTCATTCCATGCTTTTACAATAAAACTTGTATGAGCATTGGCTCCAGGTTCTTGGACAAGAAACACATAGACCTGGGAGAGAGACCTGGTTGGTCTTTGGATGGGAAATACCTGCTTGCCTGGGTGTGCGGGCTGGCTCTGACCAGAAGGGAACTCTCCAGCGTTTTCTATTGATCCCGATGGGTTTCCTTGCTCAAAGTTTGGAGAAAGCAGTGTGTGTGTTTCTCTTTCTCGAAAGCTGTTAACCGCTTTGTACAGGAAAGGGGCTTTGACAAGGATCAATTTTTATTGCACAGCAAAGACTTGCATTTTCCAAATGCTTAAGGATATAGCCCACAGCATTAAGCGTCTTTGCTTGGATTTGAACAGTGTTACGTTGTTTATGTGCAAGAACCACAAAGGTTATTTTAAATCATTGTGGGGCTTAATGCATGTTTGTGCTCTGGCACCAAAAATTCAAGATGAAATATAATTGTGTTGAATTTCTTATCAACAAAGGGCCATTATTTGTAGACTGTAAGTGAAACAAGACATCAGCAGTGGGGAAAGACGTAATGTCAGTTTTTAGCGTTTAAGGTTATTAAGTTTTTTTGTCGCTTTTCTTTTTGTTTGTTTGTTTTGGTGGGGTTATTTTGACGACTGCTTTCTAGGGAATACAGATTGGAACTGACACAAAGCTGACCGGGGTAGAGTAATAGAGCAGGTAGGCTGCAAAGAAAAATGACAAATAATTATCATGATTAATACAGGAAAGTTCAGTGCAAAAATGAGCACAGAGTATTTGCATGGCACAGTGAAAGACAACTGTGATATATAAATAGACAAGGACCATAAATATTGAATTTTTCCTTGTATTTTAAAGTTTAATAGACTCATCTAAATATCAAAACCTGTAGTATTCTGTGGGCCACTGCGGAGTTGACATCTGCAGTATTATCAAAAGAAGGGGGAAAAAACCCCAAACCCACAACACTAGGACATTTTCCAAACTGTAGCCTGGAAAACTGGGAGGACTTCTTCAGGCAGTTCTCCAGCTCTCCCAGCTAATTATAGTGCTTTACGCCGAGCCACTCTTGAGATAAGTGCAACTATTTTCTTTCCTAGCACCGGTGAGTTTTACTCCGGAGCTTAAACAAACATCCCCCAGCGCAATGGGCGCAGGAGGCAGAGGGAGTAGCACCGAACACTGCGTGCATACCATTGTGTAAACACTGGGTGTCTTTTCTTCCCAAACAATGCGATAGCCCGTCAGTATGCCGCACAGAAGGAAGCTGCTCGTAAAGAGTCTCTAAAAGTGTCATTATACCTTGGCAGCACCGGGGTATAATATAGGAAGAAGAATGTAGGCGCATTTCTGTAAAAGAAACTCAATGACAAAGTTATTAATATTCCCAGAAAGAAAAGGGAATTAGCATTTCAGGTGAGGAAAGAAAAAGCAGTTTCTTCCCCTCCAAAAATCAATACAGAATTCCAAACAAATTATTTATGTCATTTGACTCCCTTTCTTTGTACGTTTCTCCAGGCTACAGATACTGAGCTGTCAGGAAAATTTGCATGTACTGTATCTGATATATTTTATTCGCAAACACTCTAAAGCACCATAAAACGCCTCTTGTTGTAGTCTAACTCAATCCCAGAACTAGTATTTTCATCTGTAAATTAAAGCAATTACGCATCAGATATTATATTATGTGTACTGTGGTCTCCAGATAGTCATCAATCACCCTCAATCGAGCTGTCAGTGTGGGCAGATTCGTTTCTGGGAGGCAGTCTTCCAGCTGGGGAGAAGAAGAGAACATCATCATTAATTAGAGTGTGACCCTGGGGCTATTCACATGTCTGAACCCAGGAATCTCTCTGAGCAAGTCTGCACACCACAGAGCAGCGTTCAACTGCACCAGCAGCCCAGCTTCAGCCTCGGAGCTGACTCCTCTCCTTCTGCCATCCTCCCGGGGGCTGCCTGCTCGCCCTGCTTCGGTGGCATCGGCCGTCGGGGAGGAGATGCTGGGGCTGCCAGCATCCTCCCCTGACGGCCCATTCCTGCTCCCTCCGAGGGTGAAGCAGAAGGGGGATGCTGCCTACTCGTGTGTGGGGGGCGTCCCAGTTCCCCAGAGGGTAGGGAGGCTGATGGCAGCGGTAGGATGGTTTGGGTAGAAGGGGGTGTTGGAGTTTTGAGATGGGATCAAAGTCATTTTAACGTGAAAAGTCATATCTTTTCCATTATTACCCGAAAGATGCTTGTAAGGTTTTCTACCTGTAATCACACTTCTGGAATAAAAGCGGAAAAGAAAAGCGAGATTGCTTATCATGTGCTTTATTGTCAGCGTTAGTGCTAATTTTAACTGTTGATTAAATCTTAAATGAAGACTCAGTCGTGTGTCCCTTCATATGTCTTGTTTGTAATTGAGACTAATTATTACTGTGGGGTGGGAAGAAGCAGCTGCTCATTAATTAATTTCTAATTAAAAGTGCTTACTAGCCTTTCAGTGACTAAGGAGGGTGAGGGAAAATCTTAGCTGATACAACATTGATCCTTCAGATTAAAAACATTCATTTCCTTCCCTTGCCCGCAGAAATATATATAAATATTGCAAGCAGGCGTTGCCGCTGCCAGACAGCTTCCCAAACTCTCACCCTTATTAGGCACTCTGAAAGCGATATTGGAGAGTCTATTTTCCACGCCAGGGGAAAGGTTCCCGAAAATGAGTGTTAAACTTACAGGCAGGTTAATTTGAATAGGTTTTGCGTGACGTCAGAGGCTTGACTCTTTTAACACAACGTGCTTGTGAACTGATGTGTTTGTATCACGTTTCTTTTTTTCCGTGGGTGCAAAGTATGTATTTCTACCATCACGTATGCCAGCCTTGGAGCCAATGTAACAATTATTTCTGTTTCGTAGTAAGAAAGGCGCTAAAATCACTGTATATATTTAAAAAGGGGGGAAAAAAAGTTTAAGATTTCATGTAAATAAAGTAAATGTGCTTTTCTGCTTCGTCCTATAAGCATCTAGGGACCTGTGGTTACCAATCAATTGGTACAACAGAGCAGAGCCAGGCTGCAATAGCGTGCAGATCAGACGTCTCGCCTTGTTTCTAGATAACTGGGAGCCTCTGTACCATGTCCTATCCTCAGTTTGGCTACCCTTACTCCTCTGCACCCCAGGTAAGACTTTTTGCCTACCAACGTTAATTGACTGCATTTCAGTCTTTATCGATGCCTTCCGTCCGGGCTGAGGGCGGCAGCGATCCTCTCCCGCATGCGGCAGCGGCAGAGCGGCTGCTCGCTTCGCAGCTTTCCAGGATGCCCAAGTTCTGTGTCGCGCACCGATTTTAAAATGGGAAGGAACACGCTGTATTAAGGTGTTTGGGGGTGATAATGACTCGTGAGGGAGGATTACAGAGATGAGGGAGGTGAGAAAGGGGGGTAGACATCCCCCAACCCCCACCCTCTCCCTCTCTCCTTTCTAGTTTTTTTTTTCCCTCTTTCATGATTAAATTCACAGTTTACCAATCAAACATGGACGCATGGAGGTCCGGCCCGTACAAACAGAATGAGATATTCTAAGCCATCAGGTTAATAGCAGATGCGTGCGTGGCTGCTACAAATCTGCAGTCAAAATAAATATGCATGAGTGACTTCGAAAAAAAGGTTTTAAAACGCAGATGGGAAGCATTGTGCTGCAAGAGGAGGAAACCGGTGTAAACCTCAGTCTTCTGAGAACATCCCAGAAAAGTTAGTTTTTAAATGCAGAGGGCCGGAGGAATGCGTTACAGAGGATTAAATGCCCACAGTCACGAGGCGTTTGGTTGTTGTTGTTGTTGTTGTGGGGTCTTTTTTAAAAAAAAAAAAAAAAACTGATAAAATACTAGCACTTCTGCGTTTCTCCAGAGAGTTTCTATCACGATTGAAGTAAAATACGGAAGGGGAGGGAGGAGGACGGGCGA
>NW_021939256.1:6186552-6367300 GCF_001715985.3 Manacus vitellinus
CGGCCCGGGGGCTCGGCCGCCGCCGCCGCTCCCGCCTCAGTCAGCGTCATCGACAGACACCAGGATTCGCCGGTCACCAACCTCAGGAACTGGGTGGACGGGGTGTTTCACGACCCCCTGTTCAGGCACAGTACTTTGAACCAAGCCCTGAGCAACACGACAGTTTCCTGGGCTACCACCAAAGGAGCCATTCTGGAAACGGGCGCCCTGGGACGCGCGGTGGGGAACGGCGCCAATGTGCTCAAGGGGCAGCTCTCAAACCTGGCCCATCATGACTCAAACAAAGAGTTTCTGGCGTTTCCCAAATCAGGAAGCAAAATGTTTTGTTCCTAACAGGCCCGCCGAGGGGCGAAGGACTTTCTAACGCTTGAAGAGTCATCTACACTGAAAAGAGACTTGCAAGAATTTAAATTTAAATATAAAACTTTTTCTTCTTCCTTTTTTTTTTTTTAAACAAACAACAGAAACGAGGATTTAAAGTTCAGTTTGCTCAGTTCAGCGAACAGACTTTGCTCATTGCTATTCTGAAGATTTTCTCCTGGCTGCGACTTTAAGGGATCAATGTCGTGAAAGTTATTTAATTTCCATGTCCAAAAAGCACGTACTATAGCGTAGACCTACTTATAAAGTTTACATCTGAAAGTTTACAAACGGGAAATTTTAATTCAGATTTAATTTAAGGCATGCCAATATTAGTTATAAAGACTTTTCGAGAGTTTTTCCTCCTGATTTCCCTGTTAGCATATAATTCACAAACAGCACTTCTACTAAGTTTACACCTACTGCACAAATTTATCTTGATAAAAAAAAGGAATATGTTAAAAGGTATGCTCACTCCAATAAATTGTCTGTTTCAGAGGTTAACACAAGTGGTGGCGTTTTGCATTGGGCAACAAACAACTTTTATGTTCAAAATTCCCCTTTGGAGCCTGTCCCGGTAATTGCAAGGACTGTCAACAGGCTGCCGGGAAAGGGGAAGAGAGGCTCAGCGCAGCGCTGCCGCGGGATTGAGGACGGACCCGCGGGAGGGATGCTGCGCGCAGGAGGGATGCTGGGCTGCGCCCCGCGCCGTACCGCGCCGTACCGCGCCTCCGCGGGACAGCGCCGGGCCCCAGCCGCCGCTCGGGCCGGCAGCGGGGGCCCGACGGGGCGGGAGCCCCCCCGCTGCCCCCTCCCCTCCTTCCCGAGCTGCGAGCGGGCGGGAGTGGGCCCCTAAGGGCCGGGCTCTGCTGCGGCGTCTCCTCCGCCGTGCGCGGAGCAATTGATTCACATGGAAAATTTGATCTTTTAAAGAACCGTTTTAGCTTTCCAGCTTCTCTGCCAGTGCGGAGAATCGCTGATCCGCCATGAATATTTCAGCACTTCAGTACAGATGCTTTACCGTTTTGACATTAAATAGAGTGCAGCCAACAAAAAGAGAGAGGGAGGAAGAGCGCTCTCGACGTGTGATTCAGGAGCACTCTCAGCCAATTTACCACTTAGATAACAGGCGCTTAAAAGATTTCATTTCCTTCCCCGGAACGGGAACAAACTTTACTGATCCCTGGACCGGGAGAGAGGGAGAACTGCTGGAAAAGAACTGCGAGGCAATAACAGATCCCGCTTACCCAGGGCGGCCTAACCCCCCTGAGTTCCGGTGCCCGGCGCTGCGGGGGAAAATCGAGAGCACCCGAAGGACCGAGCTGACACCGGGAGAAGCAGAAGAGTCTTCCTTGTCTCCCAGCATTCTCACCCATCCCATTTTCGGCTCCCCGACAGCCCAACTTCTCCCCTCCCCCCAAATAAATAAATAAGAATACAATATAGGGAAAAAATATGTTTGTAAAGGCAACTATAAACACCACCGAGACAACACTCAGTCAAAATAAAACATACTCCAACCTGCGAAGTTTCTAGTGAGACCTGTTAGTGCAAGGACTGAATAAAGGAATCCGGGTGCGGAGATCAGATCAAGCCCTTCCCCTCTCTGCGAACAGCCGTAATTGGATTGTATCCAGTCATATTCCCTGTCATTGTATTGACTTTCGCTCTCTTGGATGATATTATCGAGATCACTGAACCCCTCTGCTGATCTGGCTGTCAAAAGGCTCAGACAGGAGCCCCCGGCCTGGAAAACGTGCATCAGCCGAGATAATTTGAAGTGAAATTTTCATTTTGACAGTAAACCCCTCAATTTCTAAAGGCTCTGCACCCAGAGAGCTCTGTGGCAGGGGGAGGCTTTATAGAAAGCCCACGTCTTAAACTGAAAAGGGCAAAAGAACTCGAATTAGTTGTAATAGATAAAAGGGCAAAAATAAAGAGTCAAGGGTACTTGACAGTAATAGCGAAAGTGGAGTCTCCGGGGAGCCGCGATCTGAGCTAAAGGCTGGGCCGGCAGGAATTTTAATGCAGCCGGGGCGGCCGGCGAGCTTTGCCTCTGAAACCCTTTAGACAAAGCAAATTATTTTCAGCCAAACTAAGGAGATGGGGATGAAGGAGGCGAGAGAGAGGGAAGGGGGGAAAGGCGAGTGTTCGGGCTGTCCTCAAACCACTGGCAGAAACAAGCGAGATGGGGCATAAACCCCTCTGACTGTGTAATGTTAAAGCGGGGGGAATTTGTGTGCGCCAGCCTTGCTGGATGTGCAGGGACTGGAGGGGGCAAGAGGGCTCCCGGTGGGCTTCGGTTTCCATGCGACCAGAGGCTCTGTAGAGTGGAAGGGGACTCCAGTCTTGCTCCCAACAGAGTGACAGCCGAGTGTGTGTGGACTTCGTGTGTTTGTGTGCAAGGAGAGGTCTCCTCCCCCGAGCAGTCAAAAATCTTTCTCAGCCTGAAAAGCGTCCTGACTTCGCGGAGTGCCGAGCACCACTGGCCGCCCTGGGCTAGTTCTCGGCAGGTGAGCCCGCACACCGATATAAGTCATTGCTGGTCGGCTTTGGCTAGGTCAGGGATGCAATTTGGACATCCCGTTGTTTGAGAGGCAACACCCGCCGCCCACCCCCCACCCCCTCTGGACTTAAAGGTGATAACACTGTGGGCAAAACACAGTCGCACTGAAACACCAGAAGCCAAAAGAAAAGCCGTTCGAACCTTTATCCCTTCATTTTCTTGTTACTGTTGTCTAAAACAAGTTTGAGTAAGTTTATGCCTGCCGTATAACAAGAGCAGGGCTCTCCGGACCAGGGGACCGGCCGTATATGAGGACTGATCTGCCTGTGCCTATGTGTGCTCACACCAAAACATTGCCCATCCTGAGAAGAGACTGTGTCAGTTAAAGGGGAGGGAAAACAGTTTCTTGCTTTGGTACACGGATCTTATAACTTAGAGCAGCCATCAAATGCAGTGGTCTTTCAAAAGGATTGGGGGGTTTGTTGTTTGGTTGTTTTGTTTTGGTTTTTTTTTTTGTTTGTTTGTTTGTTTTTTAAAGTATGAAAAAAAAGGGTGCGAGACAATAATCTTGCCATTTGATTCAGTAGCACAAGTCAAAGATCAGGTTCAGTTGGTTTAGAGGAGGCTGCAGGGCTGAAAGGGAAAGCAGCTCGTATGACTGTACGAAGCAGAAATATAAAGGTAGGCTGAGAAAGAAAGAGAGGAGGGGGGAAAATCATAGAGAAACGGCTTGAAACTGAGAGACTCTAAATCATTCAGCCATGGCAAATTCAAACACACAAAGGAGGGGATGCTAAATTAACAGTGCTTTTTACATAGAGCCCAAATAAAACTGTAATCAGCGACGCGTTACTTTTCATTAAGCGAGTTTGACAGGAGCATATTCAACCTCGACAAGGGAACAGGAGCGAAGAAATATACGGCTCTCCCAGCTCGAGTCATAAGATAATTCCTTAAGCTCCATTAACAACTCTTAGCCGCAGGAAATGGGCTCCCTGAAAACATCTCCAAATCTAAAAGCTTTATCGACCTCTCAAACCTCTGCTGATGGTTCTATTTTTTTAAAAAAACTTAGAGGCGAGACGTCCAGCAAGGTAATAGACTTTGACACAACACCTTCTTAACTAGAGAGAGAGAGGCAGGGAAAACGAGACCTTAAATGATATTTAAAAGGCAGCCAATTAAGATTTAAAATGATTGTCTCCTGAGATTATGCATGCGATTTATGTCATCCACTTTTTTTTCCCAGACATGCATGCAAAATTGCAATGGGGCATAATGCCTGTTCCTTAAATGATGATGATGATGATGATGATGATGATAATAGAAGAAATAGTAACAATTAACAATCTGTAGCTATCTCACGTAATTGTAAAGGCTAATCTCGGGAAGGGCTGGCTGATTATGAAGCACCTTGCAACAACCAACTTATTTATAGGTGTCTAATTAAAAGACAGATAGATGAAATGATACACACATTGTCCGTTAATGTTTAGGAGCACATTTCTTTTCATCCTGAGTGCATATTTGACTATTAAAGTCATGTAGTTTGTTCATAATCACAGAACCCAGTGTAGCAGCTCCTTCCCATCAGCCACATGAAGGGGTGTCTAAGAAGACTTAGTCTTGGCATGACTTTGAACATTATATATTTTTAAGATATAACGGTTCAGAGGATACATTTGCCTTTTCCATTAAATGAAGGCTTCAGTGTGTGAAAGTGTATCCAGTTTAATGCCAAAAACTAGTTAATGCTCACATTGTACCATTTCATGCAGAAATCCTGTAAAATGCAAGAAAATATTATAACTTGCTGATTTTGCAAGGGATCAGAAACTGTTTCAATGAGTGTGATTTGTAGATAAATGGTGTGGAAAAGAATCATTAAAATACCACTGTGTTTTCACCAAAGGTCAAAATGTTTAGGTTCCCACTTAGATGAAGTTAGTTCTGGCCACAAAGCAATGAGCTAGGGTCTGAGTCCCATGTCTCTTGAGGGCTGTGCATGTAACTTTGTGCATGAAAAAAAAAAGAAGAATGGAGGAATGTTAATTGTCAAATTATATATTTTTATTTACCTGATTAAAAAAAAAAAGTAATAATTGTGCCTGCCCTTACAGAGGAAGCTATTTTTATTGAAATAGCTAATGGTCAAAACACCAGTCCTGAAAGTGTTACATTTGGCATGTTTTAACTCACATGTACTATCAAAAAGGCTACGAGATGCTTAGGACTTGTGGGAAGAGTTCTCTTCATACTCCTTGTGAAGTGGCATCACTGCAGAAAATAACTCCAGATTTGTAGGCCACTCAAAAAGCAGTTTTTATATACACACCAACTATATATGTCTGGAAGCCATTTAATACATAAGCCATTGGTCTCCTGTAACGTATGGCTATATAGCAAAACCTCAGTTTGGCTTAGAACTTGAAGGTACATTTAACATAGCCTGAAGAACCAAGGGAAGAGGAAATGCTTGGGAGCAATTCAAATGCAATTGCTTCCCCGTGTGCCCCCACTCCATTGAGAAGTGGGACTGGGTTCAGGAAGGAAGGAAAGAAGTCTCCATGAGACCTAGAGAAAGTGCATATATGCAAGCCCTGCTGATATCCTACTTCCCACAGTGGGGAACGTGGTCTGGGCATGAGAACTGGGACTGACCTACTTACAAGGCTCAAGAGCTATTTCTTGTCCATCCTTGTTTGAGGAATGCATGAAAATGAAGGAAATATCTTGAAGGAAAGTGTTCTCCTAATGTTCTTTTTTCCCTCCTGACATTAAAAAATTCTTTTACTCATTCATTTGGCTAGACAAAAACGAGGGCATAAAAATCTTTTTCTTCTCAGTTTTATGTCTATTTCCTTTCTCCAAATCAGCATGTCATTATTTAAATTTTGAAATGGGTTTCAGTAGCAGTTGGTGAGTATTTTGTCAGTGGTTTCCATGGAATCATAATCAGGCCATTTTTCAAAGACTACCTCAGGAATCCTTTCTGAAATACTCCAAAGGATGACAGTGACGATGAAATGGAACCAAGCAAACATCTATTTTCAACAGTATTTCTTTGATTTATATGATTCCTATGGAATGGCAAAAATGAAACAATTAAAAAAATGTACTAGAGATCTCATCAAATACTTTCTTACATGCATTGTACTATGAAACAGGATTAAAACATTTGCTAGAAATATAGAACGAAGCTGAATAACCAACACTATACCTATGTCCTTATGACAGAAAATGTGCTACATCAAAGATTGATGAGTCTCTTAAAGCTTTGTCCTCTATCATAGTATCTATTGATACTGGGATATTGATACTGTGGTCCTCAATCTGAAGGTGCACAACTAATGAACAAGTTCACTATTATTAGTATTTTTACCAAGGAGAAAGTTAATTGTAAAGGTAGGATAACACCCAAGGAATGAGCTGAAGGGAACGCTTTCAGGGCAGGAGAAATGAGTAAAGAGGGAAGTGCTTGGGAATCCTCTATGAGTGGGTTTTTCTTCCTTCCTTCCTTCCTTTCTGTGAACAGGAAAAATGACCAACCAGGCCCTTACAGAAGGCGTATAAAATCAAGCATGATGTTTTCCCTTCTGTCCTGTTTAGATTACAGCACGCATAAACAAAAGCACTGTGTGTGAAAGTGATGTCACATAAGTCAGCCCTCATGACATCAGTTGTTGGTAGCCATGTGAACAGAATGCTTTGCTTTTGAGGCTTCATGCCATTAGCTTGCCCTCTTTTTGAATGTCCCATCATCTTCTCACCAACCTTGTGACACAAATGGCTGATATATTAAGCGGAGGAGGTAGAACCTGGGAGCTGTTGCTGTCATTGCAAATAAAAGTGACAGCTAATTTTTAGTTCCATGTCAAATATGTGATCAAGTACCTATAACATCATTTTTAGAGTCTTATTTGCCACAAAGTCTGGTGTACACGACTTAATTATTTGTTTACATTCTTCAGAAAGAAACAAGTAAAAATCTGCTCACTTGAAGGGCCAATCTCATAATCTTAGTCTAAAAGTAAACCAGATCTAAACAAACCTGGATAGCCTTGTAGTCAGTTTACCACAGGTTTGGCCTTCACTAGCTGAAATACATAACAACCAAAAAATAATGTGTCCATGTTAATTTTACTGGGGAAGTAAGGTGAGAAAATCCCACTAGGACAGAAGGCTCACTAGATAAAAAGGAACAGGGGACGGGATGGAAAGTTTTTGTGATAGGAATTGAAGTTTTTTTATTAAGTCCACACATTGACCCAGTACTGATTTCTGCCTTCATGAACACCAGACTTGCTCAGTTTTAGCTCAGAGTAGCTTCGTTGGAGCTCCTCCATACTTATGATATCATATCAGGCAGCAGGAAGGATCCTTGTGAAGGGTAAACCCCCTGCTGACACAGTTCCTGCATGTAAGTCTGTGGGTTAACAACACTTACCAAGTACATGAAGGAACCTCACAGTGTGTAACTGGTTTAGATTAAGGGTTTTAGACACATAACAGAGTGCTTTACTGAAGCAGGCCAGTTCACGTTATTTTACTTCTGTATTAAATTGAAGCAAATGGAATCAACAAACGTGGAGGTCAGAAGTCAGATTCTCAAACTTACTGCCAGGTTTACTGTCAAACATTGCCACTGAGCCTCTTTTCTCTGACAGTAATGCAGGAGAAAGAAACATCAAGAGTTTTCTCTTCATCTTCCCATCTGGAGGAATGCAAAGCCTCTATTGGTTGACAGAACTGTGAAGGAAAGAAGGACATTTACTCTTCTCCCATCCGCTGCTCCACAACCTAGTCTCTAGAAAGTTTTCAGATACAACTATTCTCTTGCTATGCATGAGTCTTTGCTGCCGCTCTTCTTTTGCCTGAGTTTTTGTTTTCTAGGAGAAGTGATGAAAGAGGAAGAAAAATCAGGCAAGAAGAGATGTCCTTCACTTTAACCCAGATTCTCATATGCAAGCTTGTGCCTATCACTGTGGATGGCAGGCATTGTTAGTTCTGGGCTGAATTCTGCAATTTTAAGCACCTGTGTAATACAAAGGTAATACTGGAGACAGCCACAACACATCCATTCTACACATTCATTACATTCAATGAAATAAAACTTTTCCAAGATCTTAAAAAAAAAAAATAGAGTGAGGCAATTTTGCAAGTTCATTGAAGAGGAAGGAACTTATCATAACAAAATGCTCAGGTGATTTTGACAAATGAGCTTTGTTCCATGGTAAGAGCAAAACAAAAGGACATGAACACAAATCCTGATCCAAACTATGGATGAACAAGATGCAGAAACTAAGCTTGACCTCTCCGCTAATACACCATGTCTCATCTTTGTTTGTTGTGAATCTCCATTACAAAAAACAAAAGCTGAAAAGCAAACAAGCAAGCAAACAAGACAGAAACTGAGTTATACATCAAGAAAATAGAATTTCCTAGTTGATGGGAGTGACAGAAGTTTAGGGGAATGGTACTGCACACATATAGTATGAGTCTGAAGAAAGCAAACACAAAACCAGATAATACTGCAGTCTCTTGAAACATGTCCATCGGTGCTTCCTGGAAACACCAAATTCCTGCTTTTGGAAAGGCATTAATTAGCTATGCATAGACAATTCCCATGCCATCCTTCTCCAATTAATAACAATCAAACAAAGAGGCTTGACATAGTGTGTGCACAGCAGTATCATAGAACTAATTTATAGCTGCTGCTAATTCAAAACCGTAGTTCCTTAATCCTGAAGAGCATGACTCAGCCAACTATATAACTGAAAGTGCCCAGTTTTTAAGGCAGGCAAACTGTATTATAGTATCAGTCTGGAAACCTGAGTCACAATATATGGGGGAATCAATCTACTTACTGTTCTCTCTGATCAGCATTGTATCAGGATGGTTTGGGCTGAATTTTAGCCTGGTGCTCTACCTTTCAGACTTATGTCCCAAGCTGACTAGAGATAAGTTAATATCCCAACCCTTCACAAACGTCCCAAGCACTTCACAACCTAACAAAGAGGCTTGTTACTCTTGAGTGTGAGGGACCCACAGGGTGGGGACAATGCAGTGTGTCTTGAAGTCTTCTCAGTGCTGCTCCCAGGATTGCTAGAGAAAGGATGCAACCCATTCTTGTTAAGCTGTGAGCAACTGCTGACATCCTTCTCTCTCTAATCCCAGTGGTAGGGCACATAGGGACAGAGTGGACCAGGGACATTTTATTTGTGATGTGTCACTTACAGGAGAGTGGTGAAATGCAATGTTCTGTTTACTGAAAGTGCGTTCCCAAATTTGATACAAAGTCAGCTGAGCACAGGAAGAGATTTTTGCAGACCAAGAAATAAGAGCAGCTTGCTGTGAGTGGCTGCTGTGTGAGGCTATGTATATGGGAGAGCCACAGAGGTACAGATGAAGAAGGATTCTTGCAAAGACAGCTGCAGAGATTCCTCTATTGGGCATACCTTGTTTCAGCTGGTATGCCCCTGGGGTTGTTATTTTTAAGTATTTGGCATTCTAGATGGTCAGGAGAATGAGATAGGAAGTACTGTTACAGAACCGTGATTGCTGCTGTCACCAAGGTAGCTGACTGGTAGACAGATAGCTCTACAAATAGGACAATGTTAAGAAAACAGTGTTTTATTTTCATTCCATTGCCTTTAACTACTATAAATTCTTCAGGCACTGAGATATAAGGAAGCAAGGTTCTCAGCCTTTGTCTTGACTTATCCTGATTAATGCTCTACCAGAAGGAAGTAATATATTAATTGTTTTTGATCTGGAAAAGGATAAGTTCCTGACTTTGCATATGTTACCAAAACTGAGTCAGATAATGCTGTCTTAAAGGCAGGCTTTGGCACAGTTCTAACCAGTGATATTTCCTGAACTGAGCAAGGATATGTGGCCATGATTATTCCATCCAGCTTCCAAAAAGAATGCCTCCTTCTTCAAAGCTGGAGCAAAGAGACCAAATCCACTCCACATGCAGATTCAAGTGTGGGATAAAAACAGAAGGGACTTTAGTGTAGCATACCCCATGTCACCAAATTTTTCTGTGGAAACAGTAAGCCTAATTTAAGACTGAATATGTTCAGTGATTGCACTCTTGCAAAAACAAAATATATGCTCTTAATCAGTAACACATTTTCTAACAGCTTCAGCAATGACAGGCTGCCACATGTTTTGGGGGTTTGGATTAAAGGCTAAGCAATTGTCTGAGAAATGGAGTTAATCACTTTGGACCATTTTTCTACCTTCACTTCAGAGCTTTATCTGCATCACATTTCACTGTATGCTGGTGATGCATGGCAAACTGGTTAAGCAGGTCCTTTATACTTCCAGATCTGGGCCTCAGCACTTGCATAAATAATACTGTTGAAAAAACTTTGCTCAGACTAGACTAGGGTATCCCATCCCTCCTTTGTTCCTCTGCCAGGTCCTGAATATTCTGGTACAAGAAACTGGGCATTATGCAGACCATATTGATATTAAATTAGTGTAAGAAACCCAGAGGTTCAATATTTTTTCCCGTTCAAATGCTGATTTCTCCTACCTTTCACTCCTGCCCACTGGGTCTTGGCCCTACCCTTTTGAAGGGCATAGGAAGATGAAAGGATCACAGAAGCTGCTCTCTCTCACTGTGACCCATCATACATGTAATTTGCTTTAACTGAACCGAATTGAACTTGCCTACCACGTACATACATAAATGCCAATCATGATCTGTGTTTTTTAGTGCATTTTGACAATATTGGGACTACAGAAAAAAATGAGCTAGTAATTCAGGGTGGGATTGTTGTGCACTAGGGAGGAAATCTGCATGATAAATCATGCACAGTACTTTATATAACCTTATCTAGTTTCAGCACTATCAATTTCTTGATTACCACAGTTATTTATATTGATTATATAAACAAAAAATGCCTACTTGAATAGTCTCAGATATCTGCATGTATATATGTCCATAAGTAGAGAAGGAGATGTTTTTGCTGGGCATATTCCTGAATTTTTTTCTCATTCTCTCAGTATAAATATTTGAGCTTGGTCCCAGACGAATACATGTCAGCAAAAGCTAAATGAATATAAACTAGCTAAGCTGCACATTTTAGCTGTAATAAAATTCAGTGCATTTCACTTATTTTTAATAAATTTAAGAATGACATAAGATTAAAACTATCTGTATACTTTAATATATATGAACAGACACATATATTTACAAACTTTGCTTAAGTAGTCTTCTCATTTTCTTTCAAAGACCTCAAAGGATTCAAATGACATATAGCAAGAAATCTTTTCAGGTAATCATAGAAGAAAAACTAAGCAGATGTAAATACATGGTTATTGACTGTAAGATCAAACTCCCCACCAAGCTTATTGTGAACATCCTGTCCATCCTGAAATGGGGTTTTATTCTTACTTATCTGTATTTTGTACAAAATGTGTCCTTCCCATTTTGAAGTCAATGTGAAGTATGTACACATTGAGTCATAAGATTACTGGTTTTGAAAACAAAATTAGAGTAAAAATTCCTACTTCTAAGTTTAGGACAAGGTATTTTAAATTAATAATTATGTTTCTATTAGCAATCCCCAAAGTTATAACTGGAATACAATTTGAATTCAGTCACAATAGTGCCACTTAAGGCAAAGACACCAGCTCCTTCAACCGAAAGCTGAGCCTCTCACTTTTCGCAGTTGGCACACTTCCTTCCTTTTTCAGATTTCTTTGAGTATATAAAACAATAAAAAAGTAGATGGGTTTTTATGTTGTCATTTCTAGTAATTTTTCATTCTTTACTGCTCATGTCTTAATAACTAACACAAAGCAGACATAATGGTGTTTTCAACACCTCTAGGAAAGAGTATTTACACTAAAAATTTTAAATAGTTTCATTATAATGCAAATAAACAAGTCCAGTAAAAACTCAGAGAATTTTCACACAAAAGCAATTTTAGAGTAGACTAGTAATACCAGTGACTCCACTATTATAAATTAAGGGATTGATGATGCGACACTATGACCAAAATTCTTAAAGACTACTCTTTGGACATTTTCAGGTATATAAGTGATTCACAGTTAGCCTATTTATCACAAGTTAGGTTTCAAAAACTGGGCACTCAGTAATTAACTAGTACTTTTACTAGGAGCTTTGCTGAGCCCAGCAACACAACTCCCCAGGATGGTGCAGTCAGACTATGGTTTTGTTTCTACAGAACAACAATCCTCATTGAAAGATTCTTCCAAATCCCGGCCCGACTTTTTACAAGTACAGCTTGATAAGCTACGGCACAGGAGTTTGGGAATCCAAGAAACATGAACGTCCGGAGGAATTCAGGCTTTCTAGAAATCAGTTGCAACCTTATATATGGTTGACTTTCCATTATAGATGTATTACATAATTAATTTAGTTCTTTTTCCTGTAATGTACATGACCTGATCGTAATTTTCACAAATTAGATAATTTTTCATAATTATTCGTCATATCACTTATGTGAACAAATGTCAGACTATGGTTTTTCTTCAAATGCAGAGCTGTATCTTCTGCTATGTATGACTGATCACATAAATCAACAACCCCAGCCCCTTGTCTGGAAACCATTAGCTTTATAAATGTGAGAAAAGCAAAAAACATTTCTAAGGCTTTGAAACTTTTAGGGAAAGCAGAGAGCACTTTAAGCAGAAAAAGGCAGCAGGTACAGGACATTTAAGACAGCTTATACTTTTCCTGTCATTATTTCCAAAACTTTCATTTTCAAAGCATTATGTTCAGTTACACTCATAGACAGAAAAGAAATAGTTTGGTTCCTTTTGGACACATTGAAGTCAACAGAAGCACAGGATTTTAGTTCAAAAATCTTAGGCTGCTTTGTAGTAACTAAAATATCTCATCCTAACCCAAAGGAAGTATGTGGCTTACTGCCTGAGCTTAGATTCTTATTTTTAGATATTTTCAACTTTTTCGTTTTGCCCCACAGAGAATTTGTTCCTGCATAATGAGAAGAGTGCAAATGAGTAAAAAAATATGGTGTTCCACCTAATCAACTTTTAACTTCCTCTATAACCAATGGAAAGAGATGCTTCCTATGAGAGGTCCTCTGACCTGCAATATCCATGATGAGTTAGAGGAATCCCACTCAGGGGCTTGCTGTGAATTTAGGCAAGTACTTTTCAGGTCTTTCCTCCTCCCTAGCTATTCACTGGCTCTTACTTCATTCTAACATGTTGGTCATGGGTTAAGATGTCACAGCATGCAGGTCTGTTTATTTAGACACTTTTTAATAACACCCCGAAGGACATTCCAGGAGCTGACTTGTTCACGAGACCTCAGCAACATTGCTGACACTGAAGCTTTTTCTGAACCGAGGAATAAGCTTGTGCCTTTACTCTCAGAACCCCAATCCCTCGACTACCTACAGCAGGGGATTGCTGCAGCAGATCTTCACTCCCTCCTTGCTTGTTCAGGTTTCCTTCAGGTGCAGAACAGGGTATACTGAAGAAATAGTGATTACTGCATATTTTATTTAGCACTCAGGCAAGAGTAGCTAGGCAAGAGTAGCTAGTATGGTACCCTAAAATGGAGGCCAGGACACAGCATCCATGGGTAACTCCACCTGGCTGGAGCTTCCTCTCAGCAGTTCCAATAGCACTGTCAAATTTCCCTTAAACCAAGCAGAGCTCTTGGTACTGGTTCAGACAAAATGCCTGAATATGAAATAATCTGGACATATGGTGGCCCCTTCTCTGTCTCTCCCTGAATGGCACAGTCCATTGAGCTGGTTTATGTCTTTTGATTCAGACTTTTCACAAAACAATTGTTAAGAGGGAACAGCATTATTCTTCATAAGTACAGTTGGGACCTAAATATCCCTCACACCTATTGAAATAAGGGAGACATTGCTAGCATATCTCTCCATCCTGCAGGGCTTGCTATCAGCATTATGAAAACCTAAGTGGCATGCTGCTACTTCTTCCCTTTCCTGCTGGCTTGCAACTGTGTGGTGGCTGCTCAGGCTGTGTGATACAGTTTTTGCTTTGATACAACACAAAAGGTTTCAAAGTGGAACATGCCACAGAATTAGGAAGGGTGGATTGGCTTGCTTTCATGAATCATAATCTTCTTTCTCTTCTTCTCCCCCTTTTCCCATGACCCTTATCACTCATCCTAGTTCTGCATTGGCACTGTTCCCACTAGCTCTGCTGTTGTTCTTTCTTCTCTCAGTTTCTCACCATTACTGTTCTGCATCCTCTTACGCCCAAAGAAACTTGCCTGCCTCAACCTAATTTCCAACTCCTCTTTTTTCCCCCCTCAAATTTCATTCACTCCTAACAGTAGTAGCTGTAAATAGCTCCAAAAAGCTCTGAGTGGCTTCTCAGACATGTCTATTTCCTTAAATGGCCCTACAATAAGGAAGAAGAAATATCTATATCTTTCCTGCTCACTACCTGAGGAAAAGGGGTACTTTGAACCTGACATGAGGACAGATGAAGAAAAGAAGTGATAAGTGGGGAAACCTGCTACTAGCTCCTGACTGGTCATGCTCTCTTGTGACAACTTTATGTCTCCTAGTCCTCCAGAGCGTGTGAACAGCTGTCCACTGCAGCTTATTGTCCACAGGCTGCATTCGCTCTGCACAGATCTGTGCACTGAGGCTTTGGGAGAGTGGCTAGAGCTTTTTGGGGAAAGTGAGGAGACCACTTCATTGATCTCTACGATCTAGACTTGGCTCTTAAGTCAAATAGTCCTGGTGCGTTGACTGCCTTGTATCTCCTTCTTGAAATATAGGGTTTCTTTGTGAGATCAGTTCAAAAGGAACAGAAGTCAGCTGAATGCTGAATAGTAATGAACAAAAGTGGAGAGCTGGCAAAAGGCTTTACCAGGGCCAAGCAAGGATCAATACCAGGGATTTTAACTTTGCAAACCAGAATGTTGTCGAAACCCCAGAGCAGAAATAGTGACAGGGAGACTCCAACGACAGATCATGGTACAATGCCAAGACTTGCAAAGCTGGCAGAAATACCTGCTGTCAAGAGAAGCCTGAAATTGCAGCTCATTGGCCACTAAGGAATACAGCTACATCAGCTCTTCAAGCAAATGATTCATGCTGGGGGCAGTGATGATTCCACCCTGAGCACTTCCTCTGCTTGCTTCTACCGCTCTGTTTAAACAGCAGTGCTGTCATTATGAATGGTTGATGGAAGGAAGAGCTTAAATGCAAATGTAGCCACAAGGATTTTATACAAAACAAGGGCTGAGCCCATCATCATCCTTCAGGTGCAACAGAAGGAGCAACCAAACATTTGTTAGGCAGTGAATGGACAAGAAGCAGGGAGCACAATGCCCCAGCCTCTTCTCCCATTTGTGCAGGGGCACAGAAGTGTGTTGTCCTAACTCAGCTGTTTCTGTGGGTCAAAGTGCAGAGGCTAAGAGTGCTCTGGCATGAGCTAACTTAGTCTGTCATAACAGTGGAAAAGTAAGCCATGAAAAAAAATTAAGTTTTTTGCTATTTAAGTGAGCTGATGTGAATCAGCAAAGGAACCAAAAAGAGCAGGCAGAGACCTGCAGCTGGGAGCAGAGACAGAGTGAAAGAGCAGGGAAGGAGGATAGGAAGCTAGGATGGGGTGTACAAGATTTCCTTCTTTTGTCTGCAGTAAGACATAGTGGGCTCGCCTGCCTGTGAAACTAAAGCCTTGGGGTGAAGTTACATGCATATTTCAAGCTGATAGAATTGTTCACTGCCACCAGAAGAAGGAAGTCCTCCCAGATCCAAGGCCCCACCGCCTTAGTGAGATCCTGTCATGCAGTTGCTTGTAATCCCTCTCCTTTCCTGCAGGTTTTTTTGTGGAAGACTAATTTTCAGAAATCAGATCAGAATGAATTTAATAACAGACACTTTTGGAAAAGGGTGTTTGTGGAGGGTGTAACCTTGTGCACCCAGGGTTAATACTGTCTTAATAATTCTGCCTCACTTGCTTTGCTATGAACAGACACACTGACAAAAAATCACAGAATCATAGAATCACAGAATAAGACCGATAGAGGAATGTGTATGGGAATTAGCAAGATTTTCAAAAGATGGTACACTGGTTTTGTAATTTAAACAGAGGCAGAGAACTCCACAGTGATGATACAAGGCAGGAATCATACGAACATTGTCAAGATCCTTCAGATATCTCTTTGTTTGTCTTTAAGTCTGGGTCTCATTTTTGCAATTTGGATATTTGTCTACATTTCACTGCTTTGCAAAGGTCTTTATGGTGTTAGTCTGAAAAGCACTAAAGTATCAGAAACACGTGTTCTGCTCCTACAACATGTAATCCATGGCTGTGTTCCTGTTCCTGGTACTGGGCCAGACTCCCTGATGCCGCCAAGTTCCCAGGACAATCAGGGAGCTGGTTATAGTTTCCTGGTTATCTGAGTCAGCTGCTGCAATGTATATACACCAGATGACAATCATCCCACAAGGGACTGTTCCCCTAGCTAAGAATAGCTGGAGGAGTGAAAAGAGGGGTCTATAAGGAAGGAAAGCTGTCCCAGCATCTGCACTGAATGGACCAGGTTGCAGTTTGCACAGCTTTATCATAATTCATAACAAAAGTGATAGGGCCAACAGGCCTGTAATCTTGGCAGCCCTTCAGCATCTGATCAGCCTCATTCGATATCTTTAAGTAACTCAGATCTAAAGCACTAGAGCAATCAGGCTCCTGTCAGAGGTGAAAGAGGGTGTTTCTGAGTCTGATCAGAATAAAAAGTTTGTCTCCTTGGACTAATGTCAAGTAAACCCATCAACTTCCGAGTATGAAAAACCCACCACACCCTCGGGAATGAGCTCAACAAAAAGGCTTGCACTGCACCACCAAGACCATTGGAATAGCCTTTTCCTTGCTGAGACACGGGAGACAGAGACTTCTGCCCATACAGGAGTTGTCCTGCTCACAACTCTCAGCAGCACAGGCGATGCCTTCTCCCTTGCCAACCAAATGGCGTAGTGCTCAGCCAGCACTTACTGTGCCATGGCGCTGGGAGATCTCATGCTTTTTCTCTGTTTCAGTTGCAGGAGTGCCTGTGCAAAAGCTTTAAATCTTTTTCATGTAAATACCTGAAGAAAATACACATTTACATCCAAGAAGCTGCCTCCTGTTTCTTCCCGATCTCTTTTCCTATGCATTTTTGCTCAGTAGGACAACATGCACCTTATTCAACTCTTCAAATCATACAAGTAAATACTTCTGTGCCCTCTATACTTTAGATAGTATGAATGGTAATGCTTATTTTCCAGTGACAATTTTTATTTATCTGGGCAAGAAAAAACAACCAAACTGTCAAAAGGCTATAAGTTAGAAATGGCAAACTTTCACTTTCTGACTTTCCATTCACTAAAACAGTTTTGCGTGGCCAGAGTCTACTTTGAGCTCTCTTTTCATTACACGATTGTTGTGTGACACATAAAAAATAATTTTCTTCTTCGTCATTCTCAAGGTACTGGATGATACATAAACACTTAACAGGAGTATGGTAAGGCCATCTCTCCCACTCTTCATTCCCAGATAACAAAGCCATTAACTTTCATACCGAGGTGCAGCTGAAGTACAGCTACCACAGGCTTTCTAATCCACAGTCATCTTTAATTCATTTTGTTACACCGGTGGTATTAACTATAGACTAATTTTACATACGGCTGTATAAGTTCTAAACTGTCCAAAGGTGCAATGTCTGTTCTGGAGAAACTTATGCCTTTTTACAAGGTATTCTTACAGAATTACTTGTGAAACATGTAATACTTTAATACTTGACGAACAAGATAAGCATTTCATAACGTATATTCTCACTACAGAACAGTTGTTCTCTACAAAAGGCACAAGAAAGAAGGTTGAATAAAGACTGTGGCAAATGAGAAAAACAGGTAAAATCTCTTTTGAAAGATGGAAATCTTTAGGTGTGAGTGTACATTCAGGTCTGTGGCCATTTGTAAACCTTTAGAGGTTTGAGACAGAAGTTATGGCCTGGGTTATGAAGTCATCCATCCTAGAAACATAGAATGCCCTTCTTGCATTAAAGTCTGAAAATGTAAGTGAAAATATGCTCTTGTATATGAATTTGAATTTGGAAATCTGTTTTTCTTCATATTTCTTCTGAAATGACTCATGTCTATCCCAAACTAGTAGTGTTTCAGTTTTATAGCAGCATTATGATTCATGTCCTTGTAAATATATTCTATATGCATGTTATATCAACTATCTTCAGTAATTTAGGCAAGAAACAACATACTTTCTGTTCCTTTGAAATAGTAGTGATACTGAAGTTTTTCAATCTTATTCTGATTTCAAGGCAACAGGATCTTGTTTTCCTCCTGTTAGCAATCAGCTAGACTACTCAATTTGTATCCACTTGACAAAGTTAATATTTGTACCTAATATGATCATTGTACTATCATATATAAATAGACTGCCACAGTCGTTCCGCAGAAAAGCAGAAAGTCTGTGGGGAACATTTGCCAACCCACTGCTCCTTCTGAAAGTAGAATTTTTGACTAGCTGATGGAGTTGATGGAGTTTTCACATAAGTGATACAAATTAATTAAAATCCCCTTAAATGTGTGTTTAAGATAATTTTTTCTTGACTTCACTCATAATTCAGACACTTCTATTTTTTTCAACAGTACATTCTGTTTTCATTTCCTTTTTCTTTTCATGTTTTGGTCTACTTTTCACAGGTTTCTAATTTTGTTGTGTTCCATGAGGAAAGTAATATAAGGACTTCTTTGTCCTGCCTTGGAATTGCTCAGATGACTCACTAAGGTAGGACCACACCCATTTTCCAAGAGAAAGGAAGACTGCATTCTAGTTTTGATGTTTCCAGCGTAAAAATCCCAAAGTGTCATTAAGAGTTCTTAATGACAAGCTCACAAGTAAGACCTTTTAACAAAATTTTGACATTTTTGTGTTTTCTTTTGACAATTTCCCAGTTAATTGGTCACTAAGGCAGACATCACACTCATGCTTTGTCCTTGTCCCTCACAGACACAGATCTCTTTATGGCAGACACCTCCCCCCGCAAGACAGACGGACAGACAGACAGACACACACACACACACAGAGACACAGAGTGTCTTCAAGGCTGCTTGATCCCTACTAACCCCCATGCTCTCTGAACAACCAGCTCTGGGGAAGAAGGAGTTGCCTTGCCCTCCATGTCACAGCTGTTGCATTTGAGAGGGAATGAGCTGGTGCATTGAGATGGACCCAGCAAGGTTCACTTGGGTGCTCAGCTGCTCCAGTGGGTCAAGTTGTTCACTGTGCTGCAGGAAACCAACAGTAAAGGCACTTAAACAAACACTGGAGCAAGGGCTGGTGCCTTGGCCTGTCCGGTGTCAGACAAGGAAGCCCGTGCTGTGGCTTGCAGGGTGCTTCTGGTGACAAGGACCATGTGAACCTTCACAGAAAAAGGAGGGAAGGCCATATATTTCTCATGCCTCGTTGTAGGTTTGCAGCACTAGCACAACATAGGACCAAAACATTAACTATTTTCTCACAAGTTACAATCCTATCTTTCAAGAGGAGGTTACAGTCCTCAGTCCCTTTGTATATCCAGGCTATAGCTTTCAGAATATTCTCCTTGAGAACAGGTAAAACTGTTACTGTGTCTTCACACATCTAAAGGAAAAGCTCAAGGATTAATAGCATAAAATGAGCTTTTTCATTTTTCATCACAGAATATTCATGATTTAAAGTTCACAGCCATATAGAGAGCTGTGACAACTGTCACGTCTGATCGTGGCTGTGGTGCCATTGTCAGCCAAGCTAGTTGGTAGCAGTGAGGATATGGCCCCGTTTTTGCATGCATTTGTGCTATTTTTCACATGGATGCTTCCTTTTATATAACTATTTGCAGGTTCACACAAAATGCACATGAACATACATATATACACAGAAGCCAACATGCACATATCCATAAATGTAAATCCCCCAAATTAAAAAAAAAAAGTTTCTTTTAAACAATCATCACTGCACAGGAACAATATTTTCTTCCCACTCAATGATTATAAAATATCAGATTAATATGTTGCACGCTTTATCCACTGCTGTGGATTCGAAAAATAGGTTATTTCTACTGTTTGTTAAAACAACACAAACCTAATCTCTTGAAGTCTGCATTTTTTACATTTGGAAGTAGGTATCCCTTAAAAACAATCACTTTTTGCAATAATCTTATTTCACATCTTCTTACTCCTCAATGGGATTAATTGCTCATGCAGCTGGCAGCATTTAGCTTTATGTTTGCATACCCAGCGATGTGGCCAGGTTTCATAATGCTATGAATACCAAACCATAAAACCGCTTTTCAAAAGCAAATTCATAAATGCACTCATGCATACCTTTTTGAGTTATGAGGTGGCTGCAGATTTGGCAGCGCTGACTTGACGCAGTTTTGACAGGTTAGGTTAAAGGATTAAGTCTAGTCTGTCTTCACTTTGCCCTGCCTCTGACACACTCTAAAAAAAGTTGTAGCCTGGCTCTGTGCCTAGTATGACCTCTACATCTCCTCAGTGACAACACTTCCCTTTAAGGCTCTCCAAAGGTCAAGGCAGATAACTTGTTGAGTCTTCCAGATACTTTCTTATCTGTGGCTCTTCCTCCTAACCTCACACAGTGGAAGAAATATGCAAAACCTTGCAGAAAAACAAATCAGGTTTCATAAGGAATAGCCAGCATTAGATCAAATATATCTATCAACCTTTTCTTTATTATACAATCCTTATTTACAACAGATATCAGAGATTAGAAGTCACTAAAATCGTGTATGTGTTCTATATAAAGAGATCTCATATGCCATCTTCTTTTTGCCCTGGCTAATTTGCAATTGAAAGCAACTTTCAAGCACTTAAAGAGACAGAGCTGGGGAAATAATGATATGACGATTGAGCAGTACATTGTTACGAAAAAAGCCTGTAATATTTGTTCAACAGTTGTTCACCTTTGAGAAAAAAATGTGAATAATGATAAGCACAGCCTTTTATTCTGGCATTATGTCAAAGACTTTTACAGAGAAGCATTGGTGTATGCAAAATTCATAGAGATCAATAAATTTTAAAACCCAGAATATTATCTGTTTTTCTGTGTGATTTAGCCATTTAATTTCATCTAGTATTGCATTTAAAGACTTGTGACTGACTGCAGAATATCGTTTAGGAACGAGAAAAAAACCCAACATTCAGTTTTGATGTACAAGTTCAAATTAAAAAAAAAATCTTTCAATGTATAGTGTTATGACTTTATATTCTGATTTCTCTAACAGGTGCTTTTGTCTTCTGAATTCATGTGCCCTACTAGAAGGAAACACTTCTGGTAGTAAGAGGACTATATACAAGGCACAGACATCTCCTGGGTACTATTCTTTAAGAGGAGCTAGAAATTTTAAGCTTCCTGTACGTTTGGTTTAAAGTGGAATTTTCTGTCTGTAAAATCATTCCTATAGCTCTTCTCTGAACATTCTGCAAGCTTTTACTATCTTTTTTGAAGAATAGATATACGACTGCATTTTGACAATCGTGTCATTAACTTTGTGGACAGTACAGCTCTCTCCCCCTGTTCAGTGATTTCTTGTTTATAAATACACAGACTTACACTAATTCTTTTGGCTATACTGGATGAGAAAACATGTTCATTCAAAAAGTACCATTGCCCTTTCAGGCTCAGTGCTCCCTAATGCTAAATCTCATATTTTTTATCCCTAGGTGTTTGGCCTTGCATTTGGTTATATTACAATACCTGTTATTTTTTTCCCAGTTTAATAAATAATGCAGAGGATCGTGTACAAACAACTCTGCATTATGATTTTTTTACTATTTCATCTGTTTTTTTGGTACCTGCAAATCTTATCAACAAATCTTATCAACAATTATTTTATATTTCTTTTATATTTCTTATTTTGCCAATGATTTATGGCTACACTGGAGCAAGAACTGGTCTGCGTGAGATCTCAGTTGCAATTGAACTTGATTATGACTCTCTAGTAATTACTCTATTGGATACTTATCATTCATATATCACATATCATATTGCCTTATTATAGTGAGAAATTTGCATGGTAATATGTGAAATACTGTACAGATATTCAGCCTGAACAGACTAACAGAGGTACCTTTAATCAGCCAATCATCTCTTAAGAAAGGAAATGAGGGCTGCAAGAAGTTTTATGTAAATAATACACATAAAAAAAGGTCAACTGAAAGGAATTATAATCTCATGCTTTATTTTTCATATCAGTTATGTCATTATTTTTGTAGACTGGATGTCATCTTTATAGGTGTATTCTAATGATCATATAAAGTAAAAATTTACTTGCTATCCTTTAGAATTTCTCTGCCATTCTGAAATTTTGAAATGTTACCAGGAGCAATTGTTTTAAAACTCTTGGATTCAAATGATAAGAACTGTATTTTTTGTAAAAAAAAAGGCCTTATTACAGTTGTTTAACTTGTTTCTGAAGCCTGTTTAGTTCCAGCAGTGGAAATTACTTTGTGACCACTTTTTTTTTTTTTTTTTTTTGCTACAGAGCACCTGAAGTAAGAAGTTATAAACCCAACTTAGAACGTAGCTACAAGCTCAATTATTAACATATTGAATTCTCCATATGTTTCTTTGAACCTATGAATGAGTGACCTCAGACTGAGACGAGTTTGGGCTGGTTTTCTGTCCCTTTTTAGAAGTGTAAGAAGGAGAGCAGGAAGGAAAAAACACCACAAGGTTCACCATCTGAGGTTTCGTTTGCTTTTTCTACTTCTTTAAGCATTGCCAAAGACAGTGGGTGCTTCATGGGCTGAAGAAGTGTGGGGATAAGAAGGTGCCAGCCACGGTATGGGACTGGGGCAAGAATGCTCATTTGCCTGCAGAGCAGGAACACCTGTGTGCCCTGCTCCCAGCAAGTTTGGGAGCCATGCTGCCACCACTTGCTCCTCAGCAAGATGTGCAGTCCAAAAAGCCCAGTGTCTGCATGTTTAAATGGAAAGAGGGTAGTTTCAGACAGATATCACGAAGAAATTCTTTACTGTGAGACCCTGGAACAAGTTGCTCAGAAAAGTGGTGGCTGTGTCATGCCTGGAAGTGTTCAAGGCCAGATTGGATGTGGCTCTGAGCAACCTGGTCTAGTGGAAGGCGTTCCTGCCTATGGCAGGAGGGTTGGAACTAGATGATTTTTAAGGTCCTTTCTAACCCAAATTACTTTATGATCTTAGCCATTCTATGATTCTAAGGAATTCAACTTCCTACCCTTTCTCTATGCATTTTTCCTTGCATATTTAATTTATTTCAATTGTTTTCTTGTACCTCCATGAATAAAATGCGCCCTTATTCCTTTTTAGTGCCAAAACATACATTTTGTCATCTTTAGCAGCGCATAAAAAGTTTTTGTGCCAAAAGGCAAACCAAGGCACTCCAGGGGCTTTTGCCATGGCACCCTGCCCTGTGTGAGCACATGGACGACATACAGTACTGTATGCAGACTGTCCTCAAGGTGGAAAGTGCTTCCTGGAGTACATTTTGTAGTCACTACCTAACAGATACATAGATGTTTAGTAAAGCACTGAGATTCAATGCCATATTTTCTGCTCATCACTCGACACCCAAGAAGTCTCAGAGTGTGAGCTTTAAATTTTCTTTTTAAAGAGCTTACACATCCTTAAAGCTAATTATCCTATGAACCTGAAAAACAGTTTCATGAACTGTTCAATTCACATCAGTTGTGATTCCAGAGTATTTTTAAGCAGGCCAGTGTCCACATGGAGTTATTATCCAGTGTGCATTGCTGAGTGTGAAGAGGACAATGGTTCAACAAGGAGTAAAAATGAATTTCATGTTTTAACATTAGAAAGAGTAAACAAGATCATGTATTAATTAAATAAAAGACTAAACAGGACAAACCTTTGGAACAACAGACATAACATTTAAGAATAAAATCAACATGGCAGGGTAAAGGTCGGAGAAGATCAAGTAAGACGCTAATAGTTGTGCTTTTTCCATTTTCTTATCGATCAATATTATGTTTTTCCCAGTGAAAATGCAACAGCAGAGTTATTGCTGACCTTTTTCTCACCCTTCCATTGTGTATAAAATCACAGCAAAATAACAAACAACTTCATAAGCTGGAGAATTTTTCGAGTCAAAAAGCCTATATCCAAAAAATAATTTAGAAGTTGCATAGGAAAAAAAGTCCGTTCTTTAGTAAAAAGTAATGTATTTCTCTACTAATTACATGTGAAAAACTTTGTGCCAGCTTAAGAGTCAATAGTTACACTTTTTTTTTTTTGAAAATTCAGCGATAAAGTTTGTTAGCATTTTAAATAATTGACAGGTCAAATAGCAACAAGAATAGGAATCAAACATATATTTCAATAAAGAATAAACGGGACATGTATATTTCAGTTATTATAATGTAGGGGTTTTTCTGATGTTTAATTTCTTTGTTTTCACTTTAATGCACCATGGATAAAAATTCTATTTATTAACAATTGTTACCCATATTGCCATTTTAAAAACTAAGAAAAATCTTCTGTAAGAACTTTACATTACTTGCTAATAAGAACATGGGTGGCTACAGTGAGCAATTCAATAAGAAAACTGTGTTTCTGTTCCAGCAAAATGACATTTTCTATTTTCTACCACTACCACCAGGAAAAATGACATGGAAACTGAGGCAAAGAAGATAAATTAAAAAAAAAAAAGGAAACAAATAATTTTCAGTGATTTCAGTGATTCCAGAACTGATCCCTTTTAATATTGTTATTTTGATCAGCTAAGAATAGGAACAGAATAAAAGTTTACATATGCTAAAGCTGAACTGTTTCATTATTGTGAGTGTCAGCATAAAACAAATAGGATATGAAATACCATAATGAAATACCAACTTCAAGTGAAAGAAGAAATGTTTATATTTTTCTACTTTAAATAGTATTTTCAGATCCAGTAGATATAATAAAAAATAGCTAACTCATTTATTGAAGAATATTCAGTTGTCCTTTCAAAAATATATACTGAAAATACGATCAGAAGTTAATAGCTCCCTAGTAAAAAGTTTACTGTCATTTCAAATGTGCAGGTAGTGAAGATATAATTGCTTTACATACGAATTAGATAATCACAGGATTATCTACATTAAAATTTAGCTTGACAAACCATATGGTCTGGTGCTCAATGATACAGTAAGGATATGCTTTGTTGCAGGAGGTTATATGCTCACTAGATGTCCCTTTATGTGATATACAGGGTGTGGTGACTTTTGTAGACAAAGAAAGCCTCTTTGTATTCGAAAAAGTTATAGCTGCTTCCCTTATTAAAAGCCACCAAAGAATAGAAGTATATAAGGTAACTTAAGCATCCCTGAAAATCTCAATATTATATCTCATATTTCAAAACCTGAACATTGGCTACAAAATATTCAAGATATATCACACACATATAAAAATGCTTTGCAGAGGATTAGAAACCTTGACAGCTCTCACAGCTTTCTCTAGAGTTGTAATATAGGTGAAATTTACTCTGAAGCCACAATCTACAAGGATATGTGATTATTGGGGTATCTCTGCCCCAATCTGATTGGGGTATCAGCTTGCAGTCAAGCTCGTTTTTTGAAGACACTTGAAAACAGGACCTCACAATATTCCAGGATTATTCTCAGAATGCAGATGGCAAATGCAGAGTCCTCAGATGCATTATTTATTATCAAGTCTCATAATTCATTTAATGATGTAATTGTTTTACAAGCCTGAGTCGTCATTTGTGAATATTTGAGTGTAGTGACATAGAAACTAACCTAATAAAATGTCACCATCGTGCTTTACTGTGCTACAGCAATTACTGTAGGCAGTATGCAGCTCTCACTTGCTCTCCTCCTCTTCATTATCCTTACCTTCTGCACTAAATTGAAACTAATGCTGCTTGAAGTTACAGAAAACAATTGCCAGGAAGAGAGACAATGTTTTCTTTTCTATTAGCCCAGCAGTTATAATATTCCCTCGAAACACTGGAAAGACACTGGAAACTCACTGAAATTCTGAAACTCCCGACACGTTCCAGCAAGAGCTATGCAGAAAAGAAGACATCTGAATATAATAAAATACTGTGATGGAGACATGGGGAAATACAGAACCTTCCATACTCCTGTTCTGCTGTTTCTTACTGTACTGCTTCAACAAAACTGCTTCAATGCCATTTTTCCATGTCTTTAATAATTGCTAGTACCCCACAACATATAAAAGCTGAAATGAAAGGCATGTCACAGTCCTCTATCTGATGAGACACTGGCTTTGAGCAGAATACCACTCTAGGATATTACCATTTCGATTATCAAATTTCCGAGGTAAATATTTCCTACTGGTAGGCTTCATGGTGGTTCCAAAATGCCTTTTTTTTTTGTCCCTCAGAATGGTTGCTGTTTAGGGACACTCTTCTGGGGTGCCACGGCTTTGGAATAAGCACACCTCACTTTCTACTGACCAAGTTGCACAAAAAGGTATTTCCATAGCAAGGAACTGCAATATTTCTATTGCAGAAGAGGATCTTTGGGTGTCATAAGACTGCATGGTTTGCAGCTCACTCTGCTTCTTCCCCACTGCATCTTCTCATATCTTTTTCCCTTCCCAATTTCCTCACACAGGTCTCTTCCCTGTTACTCTCATGTTGCTTGATTGCCTCTCAAGCTATCATTACTTTCATCCGCCCTTCAAATTTTTTCCCCAGTAATTTTATCATGAATGTGGTGATACACAGATAACTTTAGAAGTATCTCTCACTTGTGCATCACTCATTTTCCCTTACTCAAATTGCTTGAAATCTCCCATAATTTTAAGGGGGTCGGGGAGTCAGACTCAAGAAGGTCTCTTTGGCAGTGGCTGCATTTTCCCTGCATGTTTAGATGACACTGCAAATGTCATATGCCTAAATGATGGCTTGGACCTTCTTTCATTTCTGCCTGGAAGGAGTCTTGGAAAGACAACCACATTTGAGGCCTGCGTGAATGCGGCTGAACAGATAGCACAAAAGAGAAAATGTTTTTCTAAGTGGCAGAAGAACATGGGTGAGAGAAAACTATGTCTCAAGGTATTCAAGAAACAGAGCCTCAACAACAATAGCAAAGATAGGGTTTTGTTTCTATATTTTTCATAGATGTGAACAGCTGGACTGTACATCCAGTAGTCTTCACAGGACATGGGCAATAATCACAGAATTTATGTTTGATAACAGGACAGGACAAGGTAGAGCATCACTTGAGCCTGTGGCCATAGACAAGATTTGACCCAGCTGGAAGAGACCAGCTTACTTTCCACACTAATTTTTCACCCTGCAGATTAATTAGATTTGTGAATAGAGTAGAAGGGGATATGAGGATTCTGCTGTTCAAAAGTCTTGACCCTAACCCTGTAACCAAACTCTGAATTTGCAAGTGGTCCTGTGTTTGTTTAGCACATTTTTTTGTTTGTTTGTTTTCTCTGTTATTTTTGTTTAACTTTATATTAATGAGTTGGGTTTTTTCCAAGACATGTATGTAATTCTACAGTCTCATGAAATTACCACCACTTGACAGAGAAATGCTTGCATGTGAAGATCACTAGGAGATTTAAATTCCTCAAATTCTGAAGAGAATAGGGTTTTACTGGGATTCTGAACCAAGCATTTTATTTTGAAAAGGGACTTGAAATAATTGACAACTTCAGCTCTTATTACTGCTTGCGGTTTCTGCCAGAAGGACTCATGTTTGGAAAAGGGAAGTTACAAAATGTATCTTGTATTTAAACCTCAAGAATAAAGAATAAAAACTCATTTCCTCTGTGTGTGGGGGGGGGAGAAGGAAAGAAAAAAAAGGGAAAGAAAAAGAAAAAGCATTTTCCAAGAACAGAAAATGCAACGTGGCTGTTTGGGCAAGAAATCTAGCACAGTTGCTGTGCGCCCATCAATCAGTGGCTGAAATGAACCCATTTGTAAAAGTTAATAGAGCAAAGTATAATGAAAGACAAATTGGTGTTATTAGTCTAAAGTTTATGGTTCAATTAAACTAATAATATGCAGTAAAGCAAAAAGAATAATTAGAAACTATGATAAATATACATGGGATTGTAAAAATATGACAAAGATTTACATATTTTTTTCTTTTGAATATAGCATCTTTTTGATAACTTTACACACAGTTGCCTTGGGGCATACAAGGAAACTGCAACAGTAAGATTTAAAACATATAATTACTTGAAACCAAATAGTATTAAATATGCAACATAAAAATTACAGTGGGAATTATCCTGAGAGCTGAACCAATTTGAGATTTTAAAAAATAAAAAGACATTTTAAATTGTTTTTATGAAATTACTTGTTTATCAGCTTTATAAATAGATAAATTATAAATATTTTATAGCAAGGATTATTTTTCTGTTTTCTGAATCCTCTAATATTTAGGAAATACAGACCATGAACAGCTTTATCTACCATGAACCAAACCTTCTATGTCCTCAATACATCTCTTTCTGGAAATGCATGAAGGAAAAAGAGTCTTTGTCACTTGGCTAGGACTCAGCACCCTCCTTACAGGGTGACATCAGGAAGACCAAGAAAATTCGAACCATCTTGTCCTCAGAAAACCAGGTAGTAAGTCAGGAAGCCAGGCCAGGAAACCCTTGTTCACTGTTTAAACTGGCTTCTCCCCTAACCCCCCTCAGAAGCATCCAGAGAGCTGATGTGATCCTGCCAAGCCTTTTGGCTCTCTCAGTCTTTTCAACATGGCATGGCTCTGTCAGCAAGTACCCAGGTAGCATAGGGATGCAATGGGCCATTCTGCAAAACAATGTTCTCCTCAGATCAGGAAAACAATTGTTACTTACACGTGCATATCTTCAACAGGGGGGCAGATTGGTGTCATAGCCATGAGCACAGACTGTACAGACATGGCTGGAGTCACCAGGAGCAGCTGAAGTTGTGACTTAGATTGAGAGTGTGAAACTCTATAAATATCAGCCCAATCAGTGCTACACTTAGCCTCTGAGCCTTCAAGTTTACCATACAATTTTTAAGATTTTTATTTTTATTTTTCAATGGTTATTTTATTCAGATACCAGCGAGGTATTTTGGTCATTGAAAGAATGATTGGGAATTTGCATGAGGATAATCAAACACAAATCCTACAGAAATAAACCCAGTTTGCAAAAAACCTAGCAACTGAAATTTAATCTATATCTGACTCCAGCTGCAAATGGTGGAACATCTGAATGGAGAAGCACAACACTGGAAAGTTGCAGAAGAAGGAAAGTGGAAAATAAGATAGTAACAGCTTCAGGTTCATAAGACAACAGAGATCCATTTTGAAGTGCCGTGTGAATGCTCCTGTGGGATTTTGTAAAACAGACAAAGAAACTAAATAGAATTTTACTACTGAAAAGTAATTACATCAATTAAAAAAAAACAAACAAACAAAAAAACCAAAAACCAAACACACAAAAACCTAACAAAACCCAAACACAGACTATTAATTCAAAATTTTATGAAAAAAACCCCTAAGCAAGCCCAAACCTGTTCAATAAGATATTTTGATATCTTTTATATGCTTTGAAAGGACTGTCGTATCATCTTCTCAGGGAAGTTAAATTTCATACGTCCTTAATCAATCAAATACCTTTTCTCAAGCCCCGCGGCTGTGACATTTCAGTCAATCAAAGGCAGAGGACAGCAGAGACCAAGACACTTCCAGAATAGGAACTTGATTAGATGTATATGCAACAAAAGCTCTGTTACCCTCACAGCAAGGAAACAGTATTGTATTTCAAGAAATGACACCTAGCTTCAGTAGAACCTCTGGATGCTTTTGTCAACAAGATTGTAATCCCCTACTGTCGGAGCTTTTTTCCACTATGAAATTCCTGTTGCCAGTGATCAAGTTACATCTTGATCTTCTTTTCAAGTAAGCTGAGCAAGATGAGCTCTCACAGCCTCATACCACAGGGCTTGAATATTTTGCTCTCACATGGCCAAGTATTTTGAAAGACAATGTCCTAAAAAAAAGTTTCACACTTTTTCCCCAAAAAACCCTGCATATAAAAAACATAACTTACATGAAAATTGCTTTAGATTAAATGTTTTTAACCATAATTTAGCCTTGAAAGAGGCAAAATTTTGAGAGGTTCTTACTACTTTTATTCAGCATTTCCATTTTCTTGCCTTTCAGTTGGATAAATTAATTCATTAATTGCAACAACTTGATCCCTACTTATATTCAAAAATTATGTCTTTTTTTTCATTTGTACTTTGAAATTTTGTAACAAATTGCTTAGTCAAAGGTATTTCAACCTATAAAGTAACATTTACCTACTGCAAACATTGATCTCAATATTGTCTTACTCAAGCTTCTAATTTCCAGCTATGATTTATTATTTAAATACAAGAAGATGTTTGGGTATTTTCCCCCTTCCTATTAGCTGAAAGACTTGCAAATTTACAAAGAGTTTCCTGTGATAATTTCAATTAGAACTAAACAAATAGTCTCCACCTAGCAAGTCAGGAAATGCTTTATTATCTTCCTTCTTGCTAACTCTCTGGGGAAAGATCCTCAAATAAAATCAATGCGTTGCTAGCAGGAGTTGTTCTTTCCCTTCTTCCCTCACACATACAGTTTCCAGATTACATATTCCAGTTCTCTGGAATATTTAATGTTCAAAATTCAAAGTCTTTTGAATGTTGTCACTAATTTTCAAAACTCCATTATTATGATAAATTGGATGAACACAATGGCCAGTCAGGACTGTACAATTAAAAACCTCACGGTGGGCAAACCTTAACCAGCTTTTCCCTCCTTCTGTTTGCTGCACTCACACAGCAGCAGAGCTTCAGGAGCACATATTTGAGATGACACTGGTCATTCTCTCTAATACAAGGCAAACCACTTTTCATGGAAGCTTTGGTGTAAGTGACACCAGAGAGAAAGAAAGGGAAGGAAAGAAGTAAAAGTGATTTCTTTGTCTGCTTCTGCTTGGACAACACAGCAAATTCTGCCTTGCCCATTCCCCGGATTGCATTTGTGGGAGAAACACTAAAAATAGTGCAGAGTTAAGGTAACATGACCAATAGACATGTTAGAAGGGGAAATTTGAGCCTGGAGAGAGGGAGTGTCCCTGAAATAGGTTTTCCTGTAGAAAGCACTGTCTGTGGTCTCCCTCCTAATAAATTTATCTTAATGAGTTTTTGATTCTGCTTTGGAAGTTCTTTTCCTCTTCCCAAATTTCCCATTGGAGAATCCATATATTGTGTCAAGATCATGAATGGAATGCCTTTGTTAAGATAACTTAGCTATTGGAAAATTAAATGAATGGGAGAAAAGTTTAAGTTTTCCTGTTGGTAACTATCATATATTCTTCAGAACGTTTGCAGAGAGCATTTCTGGATGGAACAAAAAGCTTCCTACTTTGTGAGCTTTTCTTTTCATTTAAGGGAGTAACAATTACAATCCTATATCCCTTGCTTATCTGTGACAACACAGGCACACCTGCCTCTGCCTGGAAGCAATCTGAAAGTCCACGGGCATCTCATTCACATATCAGGTTCGATACCTGCTGCCAGTCATAGCTAGGAAAGCTCCCAGGACTTCTCTGGGGACCTCTGAGAGGTTTGAAGCTGCTTCGTGCTATATGAAGGAGCTCCTCCACCAAATTTATGTAGGGCCAGTTTCACCTTTTGTTTGCTCAGTAAGGAGAAGGCCTGCCAGTAGTTGGAGAGACCAGGGCTCAGCGATGGCTTTTCCTCAGCTACCAGGAAGCTTTCTGAATGCCAGGCTTGGAGCTATTCTAGAGAAAAATGAGCCTGACCTCATATTTGTAGAAGGGGTCAAAATTTGAATGGTGGTACGATCAAATCTGGATCAAGACACAGAGGAGCTGATGTGAGTGTAACAGCCTAGCCTAGCTGTCAGAGCACTTGGTGGGCAGAAAAGAATTCTTGGAGTTTACTAAACAGCTGTTTGATTATTTAAAATGTTTACTCAAACAGAGGCTTTAAACCATACCTTCCCTCTTCTTACCAAGTGACCCAGCTCATAGACTCAGGAAAATGCCTGAATCACTCACTTTTTCTATCCAACAGACATCTTTTTTTCATGCTTCAGAGCACCAGAGCATAAATGGGAAGGTACGGCCTGCACTATTCTCTGCTGGAGGGAGCTCCCAGCTCCTGCTGAGGGCTCTCAGGTGCCAACTTTGTTTTTCTACAGGCAGAGGAAGGGCTTCACACCAGATGCCCTAAAGACGCTGTCCCCAGAAACTGTCAGAAACTCCTGGGTTGAACTGGATGAAAAGGAGTGTTTGATGGATAAAGAAAACGACAGTACATTTTCTCAGCCTATCCTGGTGGATGCCTCTGGCAGGGCCCTGCTTCATGCTCTGCCTACTCAGAGTCCTCTTCTGTGGCACATTCCCTTCCTGTCGGTCATGCAGGAGGCTCAGGGACCTGCCCAACCTATGATACAGTCAAACTAGATGTGGCATATAACTTCTCAGGACTGCATTGTACCACTAGAAGGAACAGAATTTCAGCCAACACTGAAATGCTTTCCAGCCCCAGAAAGTCAGTCACTGTTTTCCAAACCAGCAAAGTCTATGGGAAGCCTGGGAAAATGCCCCAACCTGGTATTTCTGAAGCAGCCATGAAACTAAGTCAGCTGAGGGAAACAGTGGGTGTGTCTTGAAGCCGGTCATAAAAACATATTTTCTAGGGCTAATCTTCACATTGTCCTGCACTTCATACCCTATTCCTTTTCTGCATTTCAGCCAGAACCCAAGTCTGTATATCTTTTCAAACAAGCCACAAATAATTTTCCTTCTTGAATTTGTTTGCCATTGTAGCGACACTATTTTACAGCACACCAAAAATTTCCTGAGTTTTTTAATACTACGACAATACCTCAGTTTTAATTACTTGAACAAAAGGGCTTCAAGTTAATCAGAGCGCCTTTCAAGGCCTGTGAAGATATTAACTGATTCCATAACCAATTACCTACATTTTCCTTTACTTATTGCAAATGTGACCTTTTGTTAGAATTTGATTGCAAGTTTCCTGCTGTGAGTATATAACTATCTGTGTGTCTGAGAATGGCTACCCTCCACTCATGTGATGACTGCTGTTAATTTTAATACACTTTGATGGCTGGAGAACAAATAAGTGTCTGTGACACAGAGCAGAGACATTTGAAGGTGGATAAACTACCACTTTAATGAGTAGAAATCAGCAAGTAAAGGGGCCTTTCAGTGACAAACCAGAAGACCTTCAACCTAAGCAAAGTATTTTTCAATCTGGAGGGGATTAAAAAAAAAATCCTACTTTCCATAAAGGTGGAATAACAAAATATCCCTTAAAAATGGTGAAAATTATAGAAAAGAAGAATGCATGAATAAATGTTCTCAAGTGATAATCTATTTCTCTTATAAATTAAACTACGTGGGAGAAAATATTTCAGAGAAACTATTGTGATTATATGTTTTTATTACCTGTTGATAGTAATTCTCTGAGTTACAAAAAAAGTAAAATAAGGTTTATAGACCTGTTTTTTCCATATTGGCACTGTATTACTATTTGGGGTTTTTTTCCTTGATTCCAAAGACCATCTGCAGGCTAGAATCCTAACTCTGAAGAAAATGATACTCACGTATTTGTTTGAGTCCAGAAGAGCAAGGATGAAAATTAGGAAGCTGAAAGGATCTGCTTGCAAGACAAGATTAAAAAAAGTTACTTACCCTAAGTAACGATCAAGGTGAAACATTAATTCTTTATAAATATTTAAATACTATGAATCCTTAAGAGTGAGAGGAATTAATTAACAATATGTAAAGGAGTACTGGGATATTAGAAAGGTTTTAAATAATCTAAAATATGAAAACTGGATTATTTATTGAACATTAAAAATATCCAAAGTAAAAGAACAAAAAATATTGTCTGCTTACGTAGAATAATAATGGACTAAAGTTTGGCTCTTCAAGCTGCATTCTATTCTTTACTGTTATTTCCCCTAAAAATGCAAAATTGCACATAGACGTTCCATTGCGCAAAACTAGGAGACGAACAGAAAAGCCTTGCACCAGGCTCTTTCTTTATTCCTTTTCTAGTTTTTCTCCATAGCTTGTGGGTGTATTCTGAAACCTAAATACTGACTTGTTATCAGTAGTGGAAGAGTTTGCAGAGCACAGCAAAGTCTCTGATGTAAAAAAGGAGAAGCAAGCAGAGAAAATTTTGTGAATATATTCTTTCCTACTCAGTCAGCATTGAATGTTTTCCCAAACTGACTAAACAATTAATTATTAGCCTACAGAGTTATCTTCTCTTGTTTCCACTCACTGATTAAATATTCTCATTTATTGCCAGAAAGAACCTCAGTTTTCATCTTGCTGCCCCCAGAAAGAAATCCCACCTTTGCACTGACTCCAGATAACTTGCCTGGACCCTCACTCCCTTACAAAACACACTATACAGTAAGAAGAAAAGCTTCAGATTTCTTTGAGGACTTAGGGCTCTCTACAGCATTTTAGTTTCACAGACTGTAGCTGACTTGTTTTCTGCTATCACTGTTGATTAAATAAGCAGAGGAGGGGCATTGCCTTTGCAAAATAACTTTCCATAATAAAAGCATTTTTAAGTAATAATAATTTGTGTCAATATCTTAATATTCTTTTCTGAATTGCCCATATGAAGTCAGTCAATCAAGTTTCTAGTAGAGAAAATTTCAACAAAGACAGTACAGATGATTCCAAGAGTCAGATAAGCAAAATGACTATGCTGCTTATTCCAGCTCCTCCATTCAGTGACAATGTCAGAAGAAACCCTGCTGTAGCTGACATTCTTCTCAGAAAGTAGGAAAAAGCTCTTGGTCTAGCTCCCATCACCACTAGTTCATCCTTTCTAAGGTAAATTTTAATGATCATTTTGGTGGTCCTGCAGTTTACTGGACTTGTACTGTTGGCACAAACTATCCACAGAGTCATCCAAAACTCAGGGTGCTGCTCTTTTTGTGTGTGTGTGTGTTTGGTTGTTTGGTTGGTTGTTTGTTTCTATCTATCACTGGGAGAAGGTTGTCTTCATCCCACTACCTGAGTAGCTCTATGATGGGTAACTGGCCTCTACCCCAATCCCCCTTCTGCTCTTCTAATGTCAAATACTTGCCATGGTGCCATTACCAGCTTGCATCAATTTCTTTTATTCTACTGATCCCAGGAGTGGTTAGCAGTCATCCATAATCCCACACTGTTATCTTACCAGATAGCCAATCAGCTTTCTAAGCCTCCTGCTTAAGTTCTGTATCAGAAAATGTTTTTTCCAGAAATTAATAAATACTCCCTTTACTGCACCAGACTGGAACCCTCTGTATACGTAGTGCACACATGGCTGCTTTCCTGGAAAAGAAAGCCAGCTTCCAAAGCAGGACTGTAATTGGAAGAGCACGAGGGCAGGCAAGGCTTGAGCTGTCAGAGCTATACTGATCATAGGACAGCACTTGAGTGTAAGTTCATTGCCAGTTTGTGTACAGACTTGGCCTTCTTCAACAATGCAACTAGCTGACACATCACACAGCATTTTGGAATACAAACTGGCACACAAGCATTGAAAATGATGCTGAGCAGGATGGGCAAGGCCTGTGCTCAGCGATATTCTTGGACTGAAACTAGCACATCAGCCAACAAACACAGTCAAAAGAGGTCTGGCACACAAGTACGAAGGGTTGGGTGGCATTTCCAAGAGGAATGACTGGTAACAAGTAGTTCCACACAACTTCTTGAAAAATCAATGTTGAATCCATGTTCACACTGAATAGAAACTATCTGTAAAATGGAGCACTTAGTAGTACATTGTTCACAGAAAGGTTCAGTCAGTCTTGTCTTTTTGTATCAGTGTGACCTGTAAGTTTTTTCCTGGTTCTCAGTAAGTATTACTGAAGCAAGCAGGAGGGAGGAAGTGCTTATATTACAATGGATATACTTTTTAATAAAATGTAATTGATAGCCAGATATGTGTCAGTCAAGGTCAGGAATCCTAGACTGTGAAATACAGTGAAATAGCAGATCTTACCAAATCTGCTTATATTAAGGGCAAAGAGCATTTCAAATATAAGACAATCAAGATGAATTAAAATCTGAATGATACAAAATGGAAAGCTGGATGTCTTTGACAACTGAAAGTGCTTGTTATTAGCACACCTTGAATTTATACAACATCTTGCAGAATGTCCCTGATCTCTATCTTTTCCCATTATAATCTTCCTTGTGTTGTTCTTGCCTTATTATTTTCCAATGAGAAGTTATTGATGCATTTCAGTCTTTTTTGATCTCTTAGAATTGAATTTGCTTTTTTTTTTTACATCATCATAACCTTCTAAAATTAATTACAAAAATATTTTTAAAATGAGTAAGGAAAATACTAAAAGCAAATAAAATTATGTATTTCCAATACACACCTATTAAAATTCAGTCAATCTTTGCAAATCATGTCTTAAAAATTGTACTGTAGACTGTGAAGTTACTTTATGAGCAATAAAAAGGAAAGCACATTGTTTTTATCAGTGAAAAACTGGACCAGTTACTCTATGACAAGGGTTTTCAAACTGATATATTTGCTTTTCTCCTTCCTCTGCAAGAACCACTTGTAGCCATTGTGTAGATTGAGACAGATTTTCACATTAGTAGTCACTGCTCTTACTGGTGAAGCAGAATGACAAGAGAAATTCAGAGTCTAGAGGTATCATATTTGCAAGATGGACAGGATAGGTGGGACTCAATAGCCTAAACATTCTCACCTCAGGCCATCTGAGATGCTCAGGGACAGCCACAACACCTTCAGGAGGCTAGTAGGTCTGAGGCAGGATACAGGGAGATCCACTCCCTTGCGAAACAGCAAGTGGAGGCCAGGCAAGGTTAAAATGTCAGAGACAACACCAAAAGTGACACTTGGCACTCCTGTTTAAGCAACTGAATCTCTCTCTCCTCCTTGAGTATTCCTTAGCTTGACCTCCTTGGAGGGCCTGGAGCTGTAAGTCTGCCTTTCACTCCATTCCTATTAGAAAATCAAACTTCTCCAGAGATTTCGTTGAAACCGAACCTCACACACCGAAGTTTTGATTCCCCAGTTATTCAGCTGGGAAAGGGCAGAGATGACTTTATCTCTGTTTTCTTTCTTCCTTTTTAGGAGTTCATAGAAATTATGGGATGTCCTAGCTGGGTCCTCACACCTCACTTTTGGCCAGGTTGGCAGAATACAAAGTAACTCATCCTAGAGGTGAGGGTGTTCTAAAAATTCTGTCTCTTATCAAATTAAATGCCTAGGACACATGACCTCTCACAGAAATAAATAAAAGCTACTGAAATCTTTGCTATCTTATAGCATTGTTCAGTGGTGAGTACTTTCAGTTAGAAAGTGAAAGATATGCTCTGAGATACTTACTAATTTGGAAACAAGGAGCTCAATCCAGTTCTCCTACTGGCCAAAAGACCGCCTGCAGCAGAAAACCATTGAAGAATTGCAGGTGCAGCCTACCCAGGCTTGACAGAGCTGTTCCATCTCATGTTAATAATTAAATATTCATTGGAGCATGGACCAGAACCTGACTCTCCCACTTCCCAGGTGATAGCCCTAATTATATGCCTATGTCATCAATCTCTGTCTCTGCTGTAATGAATTGTCATTATTTGTATATACTGGAAGAGTTTTAACAGGAGACGGCTCTCCTCCCTCTTCCCCTCCCCTCTGAATATCTGACAGCCAAGAGGTTGCAGTACTCTTTCTGGCACAGATGATGAGATAGGTTCAAGTCTGCTCTGAATTACACAGAGTAATGAATCCGAGAAGAAGTGCGTGGAGAATAACCATAGTCACTGCAAGGTACTCATCAAAAAGTCTTCCTTTGACTAAGCTGAGGGAGACTGATTCTGGTAGGAATTCCACTGAGGTCATTATGAAAAAGGATCCTGACCATGTTGGTTGTGAGTATGCATTCATGCATGCCCATTAGACACTGAACTAAGGCTTTAGCAATCTTGATAGTTCCTTAAGACTACAGTTGTTCACCGAAAGGAGTGCATGGTTGCTTAAGTCTTTTCACACATCTAACCCTTGTTATCTACAGGATTACCTGTGGAGGTATACATTGCTTCAGAGAGTTTTCTAATGAAAGACAGTATCACTAATCAATACACAGGCTCTGTGCTCCTCTCCCTTCTGGTGTCATTACACAGCCCTCGCCACTGACTTGAACAACATAAAGATTTCACATTAAGGCTCACGCAAAAGATACTTCAGACTCTATAATCACATATTGCCTCTCCAGGGCATTTTCTAAATGCAATACCATATTTTCATATCCATTACTCACATTCTCTGTAATACTTTCAGCACTAACACTTGAAATTACTTGTGCAGGTTTTAAATAGGCTGTTTTTACTACACTAAGCAGGTGTTACGCCAGAGTTTTCCATAGCTAGATGCTTTCTGAAATACAGTGCAATAGAATTCATTTATCACAAGTTAAGTCTGTTAATGTTTACCTTTTCTTTAGGAAAACAAATGAGATTAGAACTGATAAACTTAGCGCTATTTATAATAGACTCACTAGTTCTGTGCATTCACTGTGTGTGCTGAATTACTAACTCTACAGTGTAGAAAAGCTTTTTCTATCACACTATGGTAAAAAGAGAGCAGGGATTTTTTTACATGACATCTTTGCACATTAACCTCTTTAATATTGTAGTCTCTTTCTTTCATGTCTGAGTGCTTTGCCAAGTCAAGCTGCTGTAGGGGCCAATGCAGTCCCCACATGACTGGGAGAAGTGAGGGACAGAAGAGGAGCTTTATCCCTTGCACAACTAATCACATGCTAAGGCATGATCCTTCTTGTCCCGTCATACAGCACCCAGGACAAGGCTTCCCCTCACTAGCTGCTGCATGGAGTCACAGATTCCCTTCAGTGATCTACACCCGCCTCCTGTGACCAAGATGCCAAGGAGAAAGACCAATGCGGTGCTGTTGGATACTCAGTATCCCAGTGCTGCAAGGAGATGGAGATGGGCACTCCTGTGCCCTTATCCCTTTCTGTAAACCTGCACCTGCAAATATTAACTGAATTCTATTACAGGTAACTTGCTCATAGCTAATCCATGCTTATACCATTTACCTTGGGTTCTTCCCTGTTGCATCTATTGTTTGTTTTAAAAGCAATTACTAAGTAGAGCAGTAGTAACTAAAACATTGCTTTCTAAAATCCATTCGAAAGTGTAATTTTGAAAATGTTTCCATGTAAATGTTTTGCACTTCAATTGTGCTTTTGCTAACAGCAGTTACAACAGTGTCACCTCACTGAGTTATTTGGAATTACTCTCAATTTCATCTTCACAGAGTAAAAAGGAGAATCAGGCTTTCAGAATGAGGCTTTAATATGTTCAGAGGGAGAAAAACACAAGGCAAACCTGAATTTTTGCTTGCAGCATTTAAACATCATGCCCTCATCTCAGCGAAGCCTTTGTGAAGCCAAAGTGAGACGAGCAGGAGGAGAGTGTCCCTACAGCATGCACTGATTCACAAGATCTTATGAGACCAAGGAGAAAGTTTCACCTGTAGTTGAGTGTGAGGGAAGGAATGGTACACTGACAGAACTTGGATCACAGCCTTTCTACAGCAGGGAACATGGGAAAAGCAGAGAGAACACCTATTAGGACTCAATTGTGCTTTATACAATCAATACAGTTACAAGCAGTATTGATTTTATCTCCTTTCATCTATATAGGAGAAAGAGGAACTTTACCTCTGCTTATAATTGCTTTAATAATTAAGAAACTAAAGCCCTAGCTGTGATCTCCCATATATAAATAAGAAAACATGATGAAAATATAAGAAAAAGGGAAGGAAATAATGTTGGCTGAACAGTTGACTTGGCTACTGCACAGAATATACTAGTACCTCGGTCTTAGCACATCATTATTATTGTGGTGGCTTGCCATGCCATCTAGCAGGGACTAAGGGAACTACCGGTTCTGAGGAAGAGCTGAAAAGGCAACAGAAAAGCAAGACAAGGAAAAATGTGCTGGAATATATATTTATGACTAGTAAATATAAGCATTTGCATTTTTCAGATAAAACAATTTCTGAATGAAGAGTAGTTTCTAAAAAAAAAAGATCTACCTATAATTCTGCAATACATATTGAGCACTTGCACAAGTTCATTATATATGGTGTATGAAAATATTTTCCCTCTATCTTTAAATGTCTCATGTTTGCTCATTTTTTCTAATATTAACAAAGAAAATTTGCAGCTGGCTTTCCATACATCATGCAGTATTAACATTTCACCTGTGATATATTCTTTTTTTTAATCCCTTCTCTGAGTTTTTTTTTCTGGTGCTTCGAGTTGAAACCCTCATGCTTCTAGACCAATATTGAGACAATACTCACAGTGGTTTGTGAACATCACTGATGACCGCACACCAACATTTGTCTAATGTAGTTGCACTTTACTACATACTGGCACACAAAAATGCCTTGCTAGACTTTTTTTTTAAAGGGGTAATATGTCATTTCACATCCAACAAATTGTTAATCCCCAGTAGATATGGTAAAAAACCCCAGTACTTTAAGGCAAACTTCATCAATTCATCTTCCCACTTGAAGACTGTATTCTATACTGCACAGACAAAATAACATTTCTGATCTCTTTTTAAGAATTTCGTGAAGCAGGACATTTAAATGAAATTTTATTTGTTAGTATAATGCTACAGCTGTTCTATTACTCAGTCACAGAGACAAACCCTTTCCCCAACTGTACATATACCAATACTATATTTGTCCCAAGTAACTCTTCAAAGAACATGAGAATATCTCTGCTGCTGTCCCTCTACCTCCCACTGGGAGCCCAAGCCTCCAGCATTCTACAGACACTGATAACTTTGACGTTTCTCCTTCATTTTCCCTCCCTCTTCCTCAGTTTCCACTGCATCTATTTTCCCTCTCTAGCATGAACACCTTACACTCCACACCTTCCACCCTTTTCTCCTCACTGTAGCAGTTTTCTTTTGCTTCCTCTCTTGCAACACATAGCAGCTCCTACCAAAATGTGTTTATGACCTCTCCTACAAACAGATGCACTTAGACTGTATTCTCCTCATCGTAGCTGTCAGTATCACCACTACCACAGACAGTTCAGAGACAAAATTTGAACAAGCCAAGATCTGCCATTGACTTCACCATCGTACTTCCTACACTCCCCTCATCTAGCAGAATGGGGAATACAGGGACATAAGTTCTGGCTAAAAGACCAAACACATGAGTCCAGCTCCACCCAGCCCTGATGCTGGTCATGGACCTACTTCTTCTTTGTTCCCTTGTGAACACAAGGGCATCCTTGTGGGTCCCTTTGAACTCAGAATATTCTGTGATCCTGTGATCAGCCCCTACAGTGTGCATCAAGTGTGACATGTTGCTGCCTGGCAGAGCCCCTAATTGCAGCGACATCTCTTGACATATCATCTAGAAATGCCAGGGTCTCTAGCCATCCTTACCCTGCATCTGTAGTCTCCTGGCTGTAAGATTATCCCATTTGAAAACATACACATGGGAACTAGAGATAAAACCTTTGGTCATGGCAACACTCTCCAAGAGACAGAGATATATGATTTTTTTCCCTTGGTACTGAATGAACCTTGCTAGACATGAGAGAATAGGAATCTAGTTGTTGGGTCACCTTTGTTCTTTTCAGTATATGGGAAATCTTTAAATCCTACTCCCCTATCTGGCCCAGGATACTCATCTCCCAGTCCAACTCTCCCATTATTGGGCTGTACCAACCTCACTCTCTGCTACCTGCTCTCCTGCCATTACAAGTTACAGCCAATATACTGATTGGAAATTGGTGCCAGAGAGTCTGTCTTTACTGACAATACCAGGGTTCCCTCTACCAGCTGCATTATTCCACTGAAAAATTCAGTCATTTTCTTCTAAATCCTAAGGCGCATTTGGAGGAACTGGTTTTGGTGTAGGGCGAAGACTAGACTCATAAAGGACTTGCAAGTCTTTCTTTCATGATACAGTCCAACAAGTTAGTATTGGTACTGGCTCATATTTCCTAGCAAAGCAACAATGAACAGCATCTGTTGCCTCCTTGGATGATTACAGAGTCCCAGGCACTGCCAGGAGGACTTCACTGGCATCCATCTCCTGTTTATATTCTTTTTAGCCTTGTTCCCATCCCTCCTTTTTCAGTTATCTTCCATAATAACCAGTTAATTGTCTTCTTCTGTAGCCTGGTATCATGTTCTTTTTCAGCCATCTTTCATCCAAGCCAAAGAGTCAAAGTCTGTTTAGTTTTGTTTCATGCTGAACTTCTGTACCTCTGACCAGGGCAGCCGTGAGATGTCTTGACGCAGGGTTCTGCAGATGCCCTAAGTTTATGCTGGTTCAAAGATGGATTAAACAAAGTCAGGGGAAAAAAATCTGTTCTGTGCAACTAATCACAGAGATATGACCCCAGGAATTTCCTGAGCTTTGTGAGTGAAGCATCACTACATATAGCTTAGCATCTCTCTTTGGCACCCACCATTCCCAGCTGTTAGCAACAGGTTACTAGGTCTTTGGTATGTCCCATCTAAGCAGTTCCTACATTTTTATGTCTTACACTTTATTTTCACTAGTTTTTATTACGTCTTTTTTAAAAAGGAATGGGGAGTAACAATAATTATTGTCAATATTCCAGACACAAATGCATATTTTGTATATGGGTTCATAATGATTTTTTAGTTTTCCTTCCAATTCCTTCATTAATCATTTTTAGATTTACCTGCTCTAGTACCACTAAGCATATAATCAAACTTTTAACAGAATTATCTACAACTTCAGTGTTCTTCCTTGCATAGATTCTTCCCTTCTGTGCATTATTTTACATTTACCAATATTGAATTCCTAAACCATTTTACAATTCACTCTGTAATTGAAAATCTTCTGTGACTCTTAATTGTTACTGCCCTCAATAATTTTGTATAATAATTTTTTTTTGCAATCATTTTTATCTTTTCCAGATGATATATGCATACACTGAATAGCTATTACAGATTCCTGATGTATCCTGTCACAAAAACTGATCTCTTATAAGCATAACTTTTCCCTCATCCCCTGGACAGTTATTAGTATACAAGAAGACCACACAGTAAATTCATTAATCCAGATACATGTAGTGATGGAACCACTTGAATGTCCCTGGAGTTCCTTTAAAAGGTGCTGTGTTTGGTTTTGGCTGGGATAGTGTCCATTTTCTTCACAGTAGCTAGTATGTGTCTCTGTTCTGGATTTCTGCTGAAAGCAGTGTTGATAACACAGAGATGGTTTCATTATTGCTGAGCAGCGCTTGCACAAGCTCAAGGGCTTTTCTGTTTCTCGCACTGCCCCATCAGTGAGGAGGCTGGGAGTGCACAGGAAGGTAGGAGGGGACACAGCCTGGACAGCTGACCCCAACTGACCAAAGGGATATCCCATACCATATGGTACATAAAGTGGAGGGAAGAAGGAGGTATGAGGGAGATTTGGAGAGATGATTTTTTGCCTTTCCAAGTCACCATGGCACATGATGGGGCCCTGCTCTCCTGGAGATAGATGAATACCTGCCTGGACATGGGAAGTGGTGAATGAATTACGTTTAGTTTTGCTTGTGTGCGTGACTTTTGTTTACGCTATTAAAGTGCCTTTATCTCAACTCATGACTTTTCTCACTTTTACTCTTCTGATTCTCTTCCCCATCCCACTGGTGGGAGAGCGAGCAAGCGGCTGCGTAGCACTTTAGTTGCCGGCTGGGCTTCAGCCATGACAGATGCATACTGTATAACTTATCTTCCATGTCTCTGCCAACAAGGCTAGCTTAGATGATACAGTCACTACTGGAATTATTAGTTTAGCAGTGTTTTATTTCAGTTCTTTTAAAACCTTTGGATGAATCCTTCTTGAAGTAGGCTGTTATATCTAATTTAACAATATAGTCTCTGAAACATCTGCTCAAAATTCAGTTCGCCAAACTCGTCTTTAAAAAATCCCACAACCAAACAAAAGCAAGCATACAAACCCAAGCCCAGAAAAAGAGGATCTGGCATGGAAATCCTGGCAGGCAGTCATAAACCCCAGGAAAGGGGCTCTCAGCCCCCATGACCCTCCTTCTTCTTGAAAGATACCCATATTTGGGTATCTTTCAAGCCACAGGCCCCCCATGCCTAAACCCACCATATTTGGACACACATATGTTCTTGCTTCCAAAGATATTCATATGTTAAGAGATCTGAGCAGTAGTTTTTAAAAATAAACTTGATTGCATAGGAAATGTCATGAGGGAAAGGATGCAATCCAGAGAGATTTTCACAGTCTTGAGAAGTAGGTCACTGTGAACCTCATGAGGTTCAATGAGGCCATATGTGCCTGTGTTGGGGCAATCACTAGTATCAGTACAGGCTGAGTGATGAATGGACTGAAAGCAGCGCCGAAGAGAAGGACTTAGGGATACTGATGGACGAAAAATTTTATATGAGCCAGTGTAAAGCTCTGTGTATGCTTGCAGCCCAGAAAGCTAACCACGTCCTGAGCTGCATAAAAAGAAGCATGGTTAGCAGGTTAAGGGAGGTGATTCTCCCCTTCTACTCCACTCTCATGAAAGCCCATCCAGAATACTGCAATCCAGTTTGGGGGTCCCCCGCACAAGGAGCCTGTTGGAGCAGGTCCAGCCAGAGGAGGGAAATGAAAATGACTAATGGGCTGTAACACCTTTCCTGTGAAGACAGATGGAGAGAGTCAGCATGAAGAAGAGAAGGATCTGGGGAGACCTTATTGTGGCCTTACAATACTGTAAGGGGGCTTTCAAGAAAGACGGATGGAGACTTTTTACCAGGGCCTGTAGTGAAAGACAAGGACTAATGGTTTCAAATTTAAAGAGGGTAGGTTTAGATTAGATGTAAGTAAGAAATTTTTTATGATTACATTGGTTCAACACTGGAACGGGTTGCACAGAGAGGCTGTGAATTCCCCACACCTAGAAGTGTTCAAGGCCAGGTTGGACGGGGTTGGTCTACTGGAAGATCTCTCTGACCTTTGCTGGAGACTATGAATCAGATGATCTTTAAAGGTCCCTTTCAATCCAAGCCATTTGATGATTCCATGACTAAAATCACTAAACTTAGCAAACACATGAATAAAAGGGGACACATAATAAACCACGTCAAGTTAAATGCAAGTGACTACATCAGGAAGTTGTTACTGAAAAGTGATACTTAAAAGGACAATTCCATTGCTACTCACACAATCAGCTTTCCACCCCTTGACGTTTCTACTCTGGAGTCTAAATAAGGCAGGACTAATGAGGGAAAAATTGCATACGACAATGCAATTCAGAATTAGAATGCAGATACAGAAAAGAGATTCAGAAAGCATGTGCAGACAATTGTAGGCTCAGTTCTGGATTTTGAACGCTGAAAATCACAACAGAAATATTCTTCTAATATAATTTGGTTTTTTTTAAAAAAAAGTAAATTCTTAAAATTGATTCTTTCTTTGTTTGAATCTTAAAAACAACTACCAAAATTTGACAGTACTTTGTAGAACTGTAGCAGCAGAAGTCACAACCTCCAAGCTCTGCTACAGTGACATGTCAGCATTTTCAGCACAGAAGTAGTCACCACAGCTGCAGTTTTGGCTGCTGCAGCAGCAGCTGTTACTGCCTTGGCAGTAGCATAACCTGGGTTCTTCAGATGTTCATCAGCTTTTGACAGACTGGATAGTCCTAAGAAGGGCAAACAAAAGGGGAATCTTACCACTATACAGGAATGAAAATTTCCAGGACAATTAAAAAGGCATTTCTACAACTCAAGGGCTTTCCACTTGAAAAATATCCAAATCTATATTTCACATACACAACAGTAGCATGTAATTTTCAGATAAATACTTAAAATCCTCCTTTAAAATATCAAGAATTTTAAATATAACACATTTACCAGTTCTCTTTTGCATTGTAAAGCATATGCAGAAGACCTATCCCAACAAGGAAGTCAAGAAATATAAAAGTGGAAAACACAATCCCACCAAAATACATCTTTCCCCATAAGATGTGTGTTGATTGGGGAAATAACTACTGCATTCAATTTTTTGAAGACTCTTAAGGCCTTAGCGAGTTTCCAGGAAGAATATAGAAATAACGAGAGGACGTAGAACTTTAAATGTTAGCTAAAAAAAATATACCAGGTATAAGATAACAAACTTATTCTTTGTTTTTTTAACATGGATGTAAATCATTATTAAGAAAATCTTGCGGGGTGAGGGGCACTGACTATCTTTACACAGCATCTAAATAGTTTCACAGCTTCAATCTCAACTACTCATTGGGATTATTTCTGTGAAAAGGGCACAAGAAGAGAAATCATTGTGGGGTTTGTGCTCTGGGTTTGGTTTTTTTGGTTTTTTTAGGCTGTGCAAGATGCTCAGGAAGATCAGGTTCCAGGCAGTTTTAGTAGATATTGCAAAAGTAGCTGGCTTGACATCCACAAGTGACCACAGTGCTGGAGAGAAATTAAGAGTCTTTGAACAGCTATGAATTTTTCCCTTCATCCATCCAGGTAGTTGTTTCATTGTAAAAGACAATCAGATTGGTCAAGCATGATTTACCTTTAGTGAATCAATGCTGACTACTCCTGATCACCTTCTTGTCCACCACGTGGACAGAGATTGCCTCCAGCTTCTCACAGAAGTCACACGTGTTGCCCCTCCCCTACCAAAACCTTACCATGCAAACCTAATACACCCGAACAAAAGCTCCAGAGACTCTTCAAGCACGTTTTTACTCAAACTCTATTATATTTTATGATTTGTTATCCTGAGGACTATACTAACACAACAACATTATAAATGAACTAAGAGACAGCTTTGTAGGCAGATGACAAAACTAAACTGGAAGCTGCTAAGATATTAATGGAAACAGTGGTTAATGCCATCAAAAATAAGGATATACTGCTAAAAATAATAGTAATAATAATTTTAATGTAATTTCTTCTCCTTGATCACCTAGATTCCTTTGTGGGTAGTTGCATATGGTACAAAGAATTGAAGTACACAAGATACATCTGAACAGTAAAACTCCTTGAGTTTCCGATGGACTACCCAAAGCCAGAGTTTAAGTAGCCAGATTGGTTGCAAAGAGCACTGGCAAAGAGGAGGTTTAAAACCAAGAGGCACAGAACTTTCCTGTGGCCTGGAATGGACCTCCACTTTGAAAGCATCTAATTGTGAACCTTACCTCTCTGCTCATTCTTAAGGGGACTACCTCTCACCCTCTGCCCTAACTTTATGTACTTTACCATTTTCTTGGCATTTATCTGTCTTGCCTGAAGTGTATGAGAATGTGACTGCTCTGCCCAACTTCCTTTTTTTCTTCTCTGGCTGAAGAGCAGATATTCAAGATTATTTTGCAACTGCCTCAACAATATCTAAGGAACTGCCTGCCAAGAAAATGAAATCACCTGTCACATCAATTTTCCTAGGAAATAAGAAAATAATCCTCCCCATGTTAACATTCTATATCACTACAGTGCCACAAACCTGTTCCCCCAGTCTGTTCAGAGGATACATCTTTGGATGTGCATGCGTATAAGAGGCCATGACAATACATTCCGTTTTATTTCACTTAAACCAAGTAAACTTACATAGGAGCAGTTATAATGCAAGGTTAGAACAAATACTGGTTTAAAGATACTTTAAGGATAAGAAAACATTGGAAGAAGCTTTCAAGAAATATTTTACCTGAGCAGACATGGCTACATTGCAGGAAGCTCTCAGTAAGAGATTTTGGTACCAGTACACCAGCTCCTGAAATCTGCAATGAACAATCTGTCTCGTGAAAGGATTTATACAGGAAGTAATGTTAGGGGTACATAATGAAAAATTAATATAAAGCAAACAGCATAAACATGTGAGGAGAGTATCAGAAAGCCAGAAAGATAAGACACAAAATGAGATATGGTAAACAATGACCATTAAAGGTAGACAAAAGCAGTGCTATAGCTATACTGAAAAAAATTAGAAAGTAAAAGGATGTTTCAACTCATTTGCAAAGTCACTTTTAGACTTTCTGTTCAAACTTTTAACATCAAAATTAGTTAATCTCTTTTAAATAGAAGATTAGAAATGTATAGGCTCCAAGAGGATCCGCTTCAAACCAAAATCGACTGTGTTTTTATATTGGTCAGGCTTTTTAAATGTAAATAGGAGGCTTCCTTTAGTACTTGTGAGGCTGTTTCATATCTTCAGGGAGAGGAGTGCAAGAAGAGAACAACAGTCTTACAGCCAGGCTCTGGGTCAAGTTTGAAAAGTATCGCAGTACTCCTGTTCTGCCTCTAGCAGCTGCCTGGTACCTCTCCCATTCACTGCTTAATAGGTAGATCACAAAATGCTAATAAATAGGTTCCATTTTGCTTAGCTAAACATAAAACATAAGCTAGAAAAGAGTTACCTATCAGATATTTGCTATTTGTCACCTTATATATGTTTTGCTTGGATTCACTTCCTTTTGTCAGATTTGTATTTACTCTGTTTTGCTGTACTTACAGTTAAATCAGGGTCTTACAGAGAGGGACTATTAAATCTGATTTTGTTGATCACAGTCTAGGACACCACTACCCTTGAACTTGCCACTTTTTATATATCTGTGCAAAAGAGATATCTAAGAAAGGATTTTTTTTTCCTGGGCAAATTCTATTTACATAAAATCTTCATTTTGACTGTTCATTTATTTTTTCTGATAATTTAATTTAAAAGATGTATGGAGAAATAATACAATTACCCTTCTAAGAAGTCCCGAAGGCATTTTATTTTTAAATAATGTTTCCAAGTTCTTCTATTTGTACCTGGAATTGAGTGATTTCTAAAAATTCCTCTGTGTAACAGGTATACATATTTTCTGTATTATAAAAAAAACCCAAACAAACAGACAAAAATTTAGACCTAAGTTTTCTGCCTCTGAATTCCCCTCTTTTCCCCAAATACTCACTAGCTTTCATCTTTTCTTCACTACATCTTTCCCTATCCCATTAAGTCCCACTGCTTCTAATTCCCCTTTGTTTCTGCTTTTATGTCACTTATCAGTGGCTTATGTCAAGACTTAAGTGCTTTTAGGATGGAGCAGATTATAATGAGGTACAGACTATGTGATTTAAAATACTTCTTCTTCGTTGCCATTGTAAATGCCCACAGAAGTATACAGAAGATAAAAAGGAGTCATAGATGTACATAGAAGATGTATATATATGTAAGTTTTTCATATACCCAGATATGCACACATGTTTTTCTTGGCATTTTGTATTCAAAAGTAATAAAGTTAGACAGAAAATATTTCACAGGTGACCTGCTGCCAAGAAGAATTTGAATTATTTTCGGTCATTTTGAGTTATAAGGTCTCAAGATAAAAGAAAAGAACATTAAGAATAAGCCATTAAGTCACTTAACCAAACAGTCCTAAAGGACTTTACTGCTAAAGTGAACCACATTTCACCGTCCCTCTACCTGCTGTAATGAATGATACATGAAGCACTTCAGATAGTACCAGGGGGTTCAGAGTGATGAGCTGACAATGTGACTTTCCTTGGCCTCACTGGCAAGCCATCAAAAAGAAGTATTAAATCATTATGGGTTTCTTTTTCCCCCCCAACATTTTCCAACTGCCAAGTACACACATACATATTTTTATTCGAATTACGTAAGGCTCCGTTCGCTCACCTTTCATAATAAAGTACTGCATCATGTTTGCTTTGTAACTAAGTTAAGACATACCAGCATGAAAGCCTATCTATTTATTTGCAAAACATTTTAAAGATCCATATAGTGAAATCTTTATACAATGATTATGACCCAGAGAAGACTGTATGGAAAGTAAAAAGTAGGGACAAATAGGAAATAATCTAAGCTTATAGTCCCATACTGACCAATTTGGTTTTGTTGCATACACTCCAGCTCTACCTCTTAGATGATATTATGTAGTCATAAAGGAAGAAAGGAATTTTATTCTATATTCTTTTTAACCAAAGCTGATGCCTGTGCTCATTATTAGAAAGTTTGCACCATCAGTCATTGTGTTACTATGCACACCCTACACAACGGAGAACTCTTACTGTAAGAAAGCAGCCATGCCCATCCTTCTGCTAACATTTTGCCATCATCCTATCAACTCAGAAGAAATTCATGCCCTCAGGAAAAAAACATGCAAGAAGAAAGCAGACGTTAGCTTTGAGACCGTGACACTCAGCTAGATGCCAAATGGATTAGAATCCTAGTTAATGCTTCCTTACATTGTTTTAGACGATTCATGGATCAGAAAAATCCCCTCCACCTCTCCAGACAGTCTGGAGAGCAGAATAATCTATGGATGATAGAGGGTAAAATGAAATAAAATGGGCATTTCCTACAAATTATGTTGTTTTTTTTCCTATCTCCACAAATATGACTCATAGAAAAGGTCACTTCTTCAGAGGTTCAGATATACAGAACCTTAACTAGTCTATCATTACCAAAACCCATGAAGGTTTTAGACTAAACAGCATGTGTTCCCACACCATTTTCCCCTGACTGTGGGCATAGGTTCCAATTTAGCAGCAATTTGCTTAAGGAGTTCTGTGAATTTTTAAGAGAAGTCATCATTATGAGGTTAATTCAAAGGAGAGCTCAGTGAGCCCAGGGTGGTGATGAATTTTTACAGCATAAAGTGATTGACTTGTAGTCCAGGTCCTCCTTTGGTGTATGTCCATGTGCAGGTGTAGCAACTTTAGTTTTGTCTAGTCCCAGCTCAGGTTGCCACTGTTAGGTGCCAATAAGGAGTGGCCTGGACTCCCTGAGAAGGGCAGATGGCACAGCAGGGCTGGTTTCAAACAGGCTGCTTCGTTGGTGATGCCTGAACCAACGTGCTGCTCACTCACCCACAGCAAGGGCACCAACCACAGACAAAGCCCTAGGTTATTACAAATAAATTTGAGAGGTGAAAGGCAAACCATGGCATATTACCTGCGTACATGTAATTGTATGGAATGGCCCAAGTGGAGGTGAGTAAGCAGATGTACTCTTATGATGATTTTGGTGAAATACAGAAATGTAGAAAAGAATAGTATTCAGATCGTAACAATTTTATAATATCAGCTTCTTTTCAGCTTCCAACTATGCTTCTATCAGGTTATGTGAAAATTCAAAAAGGGGACGTATATAAAATTAATAATTAGGAGAACAAAATGGAAATTCCCTAAAACACTGATAAGCTACCTGCCAAGGAAATGTCATTGGCTAGTAGGATGATCTGTTTGAGCAACAGAAGAATTTGAGCATGGAGTATGAAGGTTTCTACCCTTTTTGAAAGGAGAAGAAAACAGTTCATAGATTATGACCACACGGGTCATCAGAAGTCAGTTTATTCATAATTCTGACCTTAGATGAAGCAGAAGTAATTTCAAGACAGAAATTCTGATGTGCTTATTCCTCTCTGACTTGAATGGATACAGCACAGCAGACCAGGTTTCTTGGTTCACACATTTTACTTCCAAGTATTTTTTTTCCTGTTCCAACAGCAACATGGTAAACTGCAGAGTTCATAACAGCAACTTCAAATGTGGAAGCGAACAACTTCACCAAATAAATTGAATAACAGTAGTAACCTCAAGAAACCCATTTTTTTTGTTTATTAAATAATAAACAGAAATGTTACTAGAACTGTTGATAAAACCCTCTTAAAATACACATGAAAGGTTGAAAAAAATTCCTAATGGAATGGGGCTTATTTTCCCCAAAACGTTCCTGCTTTGCAACATATTTTCCAAGTATTCAGATAGAACTTGAGAACTGAAAAACTAAATCACAAGCTGGAAAATGACGGAGGTTACTTTTCATGAATTGAATAAATAAATAATTCCTGGTTTGGGTATTCCTCCCTCCACCACAAATAACACACCCATCCCAATATTTGCAAAGAAGAAGAAAATGTCAGAAAAAAATTACTACTATTCTGAAGTTTTAAGCACTTTCCAGTGAGTTACCAACCTTAGATAACAGCCTGCTTTAAGAGAGAATAGCAGATCATAGTCACAAATAACTACATAAAATATCGATGCATACAATCATACCAAAACAATTGAAATAAAAGATTAAAACCAGTAAAAAATAGGGAATACAGAAAATGTTCTACATAAATTAATCAAAATTTATAGAACAGAGGACACTAGGAAAAATCCATATCTTAAAAGATGTAAGGCCAATAAATGTTTGAGTGTGTTAGGAAAAGTTTTATTCTATTGTTATATTTCTAAGATTAGATTAAATTAGAAATAGCTAGGTGGCAGATTACAAAAAGTTGTTCCAAATGAGGAAATCCTTCTCAAACAAGGATGTTTCTCATTAGGCAAGGCCTGACACCAAGCAAAACTGTTATCCGAATTATAAAGAAATACAAGACCATACCTGGTTATGCAAATATTTGTATAAAAAACAGAGAGAACTTCTTACAAAGTGATTTGAACCACTCAGCTGAGCGCATCTAAGCTTAATGAAATTTCAAACAATCAGGTGCAGGGTCACACAGGAACAGAACTAGCATACAGAACAAATTTGTAGCATAGGAACTGCAATGAGTAAGGATCTAGAGGGCATAGTGGACAACCGAGTCTGCATGAGCTTCCAGTACTATGCTATCCAAGCAGGTGAATGTGTTCCCTTGCATAAAAAGGGGATTCCCTTCCCACTATATTATTTCTGCATGCAGCATCATTGTGCTCAATGCTAAGTTATTATATTCACTGTAGCTAATAATACTTTAATGTGTTGAAAAATTGCTGAGTGTTGAGTCACAAAAGATAAAACCTTGTTCTGTGCATCTTAGCAAAAGAAAACAAACGTTACAGGGTAGAGTATATAAAATCCTTGATGGGGGTAAAAAAACAGACACTAATTACTCTTTTAACAGAGAAGAAAACAGCCAGAATGAGCAGCAAGATGTTATCATCAACAGCATCTTTAAATATTGCTGTATTAACTTTCTTGCAGTTTTCCGGAGGCTTATCTGTGTTTCAGGTTTGATCTGTCAATATGGGTGGTAGTGAAAGCTCTTTAGCCAATTGTTTTCAGTGTTATCCAGTCCCGCAGGTCTAAAGGTCTTTACTGGGAGTATATACCTAATACCCTTTCCATTTACTGTTGAAATAGAACATAATTCACCATTGTTTAATGTAAGTATCAGCTGTTTTCCAATTACACTGGACATAATTTATTAAATATTTTCTCTCTTTTGAATATTCCTGGGGTTTGTATCTCTTTAATGTAACTACTATCAAAGATTATTGTTAGGGATGGGGTTTTTTTGTTTATTTGGACTTTTGTTGGGTTTTTGGGGGTTTTTTAATAGACTTTAAAAATCCTTGCAATTGCCCTTAGCATTAATAAAGACAGATGTTTTACTGATATCTACAAGTTCCCCTAATATGGCCTTAGGCTCCCCAAAAATGTCTGAATCTGATTTCTAATTTATGCTAATTGGCATAAACATCAGACATTTAATGATAAAACAATAAACACTTTATTCCATGGCTGTTCTTAAGGAAGATGCTATTACCCAGCACTGGAGATTCTGAATGCTAGCTACTTCATCAAAGCTGTGGAAAATGTGAGAAGCCACTGGAATAAGGAGTGGCATTTAAGAGGGTAAGCAAAGCTTAGAAAGGTATAAGCCTCTTCATTCCAGAATCTGGTACAGCATCAAGAGCACCACAAAAGCAATACCGCCAAAAATAAAATTAGAGTAACCTTTGGAAGCTGGGACTTCAGTTTGAATGGAACAATCTTTTTATGTTTTCATCCCAAAAGGCAGTGCAGATTTCACATATGTTCTCTTAAATGAGAAAGTGAGAACAAATCTGAAATCCTCTAATTGTCCATGTCCCAAAGCACTGATTTTTTTAAAAATTTAATTTGTCTGGCTTTGTTAGACACTGAGCAGATTATGACAATTCCTCATCATAATTAGTATCAGGATTTGAGGTTTGGTCTTTTTTCACATTGCTACAGAGCCAAATATTCTTTTGCAACAGCAGAGTTCAAGTCCTCATCACTCAGACTACTAGAGTATTTTTTTGTGGGAAGACAAAGTTCAAGTCCTTTCTGAGTCTTATTCAGAAAAAGATCTGGAAGGCATTTTTAACAGCACCATTGTTCAATGGAACACTGTCTTTGGCCTGATACATATTCCATTTCACACACCAAGAATGGACCACTGCAATGATATAATTACCTTTGTAACAGAGTCCATAACGGTTTTCAGATTTCAGTCTTGTTTCAATTAATACACATTTTTGAAAGTACCAGCCTTAAAAATAGTCAGGAATGCTGCAGAATTTACTTCAATGCTTGGTAAATCCCTCACACTGTGAAGCCTCCTTTCCCCTGCTCTGAATCTGCTTGTCTATAGCTTCCAGCCCCTAGAGCTCATGATTTTTAGCCAGACTAAAGATCCCATTATCAAGGTTTTGTTCCCTGCATTTGTACTGGTAGACCCCGACCAAGTCATCCCTTAACCTCATTTATGAGGAAGTGCAAAGATGAGGCTTGTTAGATCTTTCACTACACAATACATTTTCTATTCTTGTAATTAGTGCCACGGCTGTCTCTGAACTTTCTCTAATTTAGCCATATTAATTAAGGAACCACAGACCTCAAACTGGACACAGTATTCAAGTAACAAATGCACTCATATCCAATTCAGAAAGATATGCCTGTGGAATACATCGCTACTTATTTCTCCAAAGTTCATAAAAGCTATTTGAGACATGGAATTGGACTGGAAAATCATACCAATCCAATGATCAGTAAGCTCCCCCAGTCAAATGTAAATGTAGGAGTCAGTATTTCCTGTTACCTGAAGTTATTAAAGCTGCTACTCACACAGAGTAAACTGCAACTCAGGCTGTTATAGTTACCATTTCACAGAAATATTTTTTTTTACAATAAATATGGACGGCATTTTATTTTTCCTGTACAGTTCATTGCATTGAAACACATTTAGCTTTGTGCCAACCTTGGCTGGGTAAGTGACAGTGAACAGAATCACTGCTGAATCCTCTACCTTACTTAACAATGCCTCAATCTTTCAGTCCTCAGCAAACCATCAGTAGGTATTACATAGGACACTGATAAGAAGTTAAGTGCCACAGGACTGAGAAAGGATGCCATGAAGAGTCCAAGAAGACTGCATCTTTTCAGCAGTGAGTCTCATTTTACACTGGCATTTTCACACCTAAGAATTAGCTACCCTTTAATACATATGAAATATGTGAAGTGTTGCTGGTTGATTTTGCAAGACTTTCATTTCTGAATCAAAATTTGGACTAGTAACTCTAATCTTCACAGAAATCAGAGAATATTACATTAACACTTTTAGCTTTATCAACCACGACTTCTAATTTCATCAAAAATACATCATGCTAGCTTGACATGGTCTGGCTTTCCTATAACTCATGTTGATTGGCACTAATTATACAACACTTCCTTAATTCATTATTAATTAGGTCCCTTATTATTTTGCCCAGAAGTGATGTCAAGCTGACAGACATGTAATTATCCAGGTCATGCCTTTTACCCTCTTTGAATGTTGGCACGTTAGCCATTTTTCTGCTCTTTTTCCAATATTTCAAAGCTTACAAGAAAAATCAACATTAATGATCCAGGAAGCTCATTGGACAGCCATGTTGAAACTCATTATCTGGGCATGCCAATTTAAAAATGTTTAAATTTAGCCACTATTAAGGAGCAACCCCTTGAGTGCCTATTACTGGAAATTATTTCATCGACTTCCTATTATACAATTACATAATATAACAGATACATCTTTTAATTTTCCTATCTTTTTACATCACTTAACAATTTCACCACATCTCTCTCACATTAGACCAATACATCTGCTTGACTCTAAAGTGATTCAGTGCTTCATATTGGCCTTAGTCATGCTTACTATTGGTCTTATTTCCCTTCTGTTTTCATTTTCCTTCAATTGTTTACAATGTATGTATTACTTAATTTTATAGCTCTACTAGTTGACCACTGAACATGGGGATAAGTTTTTAACCCACATGACTTCTTTTAGTCCTAGCTGTAAACCAACCAGTAAAATTTCCATAAAGTACATACACTTTTTTTAAACAAAGAAACAAACAAACAAAACAAAGAATAAGCCCTTTTCTTTTTTAACCTGAACAAATACCCCCAAAAGTATCAGCTCATCATTACTTTCTGGCTTTTACAAATATCAGTGATTTGGCCTTTCAAACAGTCAATCCACATTTTCCCTAATATTCAGGACTTTTTAAACCACTATCATAACCCTAAGCAGATTAAGAGAGTCCAAGACTACTTGACCTGTCCTTCCTTCTGTAGAAACCTTTATCTTGTTTGTTGTTCTGTAACCTTTTTCCCATTCTAATATAAGATTTTTTTTTAATAGGAGGATCAGAACTGCATGGAAAATACAAGGTGTGGGTAAAAAATTAGTTTAGTCAGCAGCATAGATGTTTTCTGTCTCACTCTATTCCTGTCACAAAAATCTGTAATATATATTTTTGCAACTGCTACTGAGATTTAAGATGATTTTTTTAAAATGGAAATATGATAATCCTAGAATCTCACTCCTGTCTGATCCAGCTCAGATAATAGTTGATAATATCTCAGATTCATAATTTTATAGGTGAAACCAAGCTCACGTGCAACACTTTACATCTACCTACACCCCACATTTCAGTTGCTTGTGGGGGTAGAGGACGTTGCCCAGTCAGTCTAAAGGGCTCCTTTGGTAATTCTTCAGAATAACTGTCTCTCTCCCAAATAAACTGATGCAGAAGATTAGCCATTTCACTTTCCAGACCTTTTTTTCAGGCCTTCTACAAGTAAGTTGAACAGGGTTTTACTGGTACAGCTTTATTACGCACAAACAAATCACCATTATTTCTGGTTGTGCTACCAGTAGGTGATGCCATGATTCAGGAACCAGGCCTGCAGGGCTGCTTCTCAGCCATAGGACTTGGCTTTCCAAACTCTAAAGCCCTAGCCACAAATCATTGCATACCCAGCTGAATGTTAGTCCCATTCTTTTGCCCTACACTATACTTCTTTGATTTGGTTATAGGAAGGTCACTGAGGAGCATAAGCCAAAAAAAATAAACCCAAGCATGTGTTCTGGCTTGACATCCAGTGTTCATAACTGGAGACAAGAACTGTGGATTACATTGCAAGATGCATGTATACGTCAGCAATCCTTCTGCCAAGGGCTGCTAGCAATAAAAAAAGCCAGCTCAAATACTTTACTGTTCCTTCCCAAAAACCAAGCAACACATCCCCCTCAAGTATAAACACAGCCAACTTGAACTCCGATCCAGAAATCTAGGAAACTCAGTTGCCGAATCTGAAAATCTTAGGTTTTACCACATCCACTTCATAGGCACTGAGTCTAATTACTTTAAATCTCTGGAAACACACCTGTGCAAAAGGAACAGGAATCAAAATAAAGTCAAGAAAGTTTATAAATTAATTAATAATTTAACAATATTAGGTAAGAAACCTCTCCCATGTGTAGCCAGGCAATAGTCTGATTCCTGATCCTCATGGTTATGAGTCACTGGTACAATCAAACACAGTCCCCACACTCCCCTCTGCATGTCACTCAGCTTGTTTTTCACGGTTGAAACAAACCGAACTGGGAGCAGGTCCAGTTCCACCTCTACCCTCAGAGAAGGACATAGTCTGTTGAGAGTGGAATCCTTGCCACATGGAATGTGGAATATGTTTATGGAAGAAAGCCTTTTCCCCTCTGACAATCTTTTATTTCTATATCCAGTCTCCCTTATATCCAGGCACTCAGGTAACAACTAGGTCAGGCAGATCCCATTCTTGAATAACAGTGTTGTACTTCCAGTATGCCTTCATTACACAAAAGGGATAATGGCATTCTGTTATCTTAAAATTTAAAGTTGAAAGTAACTTTCTATTAAGCAAGATGTCTATCCTTAGCACCTACCTGATATGCTTTCCCTATTTACTCATATGGTGACTGAGTTATTTTTTGTACAGTCTCACTACTCATGCAAAGCACTCAAAAAACCCCAACCCAACTCAACATCTCACAGTTGTTTACCGAAAGGCATTGAAAGAAAGTTCCCATCTTTACTATTTCAAATCAGAGTTCAGGACATAAATTAATAGGTTAGGTTAAGATTTCAGACTGTTAACACCGAATCTGCAGCACACATCAGAATTCTCCAATACAGCGTTGCCTTTTTCACTACAGATAATGAACAGATCCTTAGGGCTAATAATAGATCCATAGCACCATTTGAGTACTTTTGTTACAGTTGCTGTTACCCCAATTGGTTTGTAAATCCATTTATAGTATCTAAAACACATTTGAGAATTCCTTTCAGCAGCTGATGCCCAGGGACCACGTTTTACATTTTGTAAAAGGTAAAGCTTCCATAGAGCACAACACGCTCCAAAAGATGCAATCTTTTAATGTAATCTCCTTAATCTTAAGGTTAAGATAGTTCCCTAAGTCTAATTAGGTACTAAATCATAGCTGCGCTACCAATTGCAGACTATTTAAAGAGGAGGGTAAAGATGCATCTTTTCTCCTTCCCTTAATCAATGATTCCTTCCTAGAAACAAAGATCCAATTTACTCAAAATTTTCTTGAAACTGACTCTTTCCTTCCACATATCAAAGTTCAGTAAAAGAATGTATATGGTCAGAAAAATCTTTAATTAATGTGTGTGTTCCTAATTACATCTTTCAGGAGAAGAAAAAAACAACAAGCAAACAGAACCAACCCCAACAACAACAACAACCCCCTGAAACCAACCAAACACCAAACTCAAACCATTCTATTCCAAGAAAATATCCTACACCAGGCTTCTATGCTAATCTCCCCCTTTTCTTAATATCCCTAATAGAGAAAACAAATTCCAGTCTTCGAAAGTTATTCTTACAAATTAAATCAGTGACTTCAATATTCATACAAAGTTAACACAAATGCAAATAACCTGCCATTAAAACCAATAAGGGATTAGTAGTTTCTGCACTATTTTACCATATAGTATAGCAACTCTAAATTCTCAAATTTCCTTCGATCTTTCTCCTACGTTTTTAATTAGTACAAAACAAAGGCATTCCATTTTAATAATTAACGACTAGTAAAAGCAGTCTAGATTTCTCAAGCCATGCAACATTAAGAGAAAATTTAGCCAAATGCCTGCCTATGTAGATCACTTTAACTTATGCTTTAGACCAAGTAAGAGTTTCAGAAAGAAACAGGTTTTTGAGTTAGGCACTCTTTTACTGAAGCTGCAGATAAGCATCATGTACTGCCTCAAAAAGACAACTTTATTGTAAGATAACCATTGCTATGTCAAAGACCTAGTCCTTAATAAAGAAACGCAAGGGGAGGGCAGAGGGAATGGAGAAACATGGAAGAGGACATGAACGAAAACAGGAGGAAAGTTAAAAAAATGTGGAGGATAAAACACATCCAAAGCTGAACATTTAAAATATGTGGAAAAACACCTACAAATCTGCAATTAGTTTTATAAATTCCATACTATCTAAATATATTTTCATTGCATGACTGGATTCACACTGCTTACACTGCCTTTTTGCTTGAATTCTAGAGCTCACTGAAAGGACATCTCCACTAGAAAGTGCCATTGATAGCATTTGTCCTCGCATAGAGTTGCCAATATAGCAACAAAAATGTGTGCACAGCAGGCTGGTGGAGAAGACTTCCTATGAAGGATGTTGTCTCAGCAGAATATGCATGGATAACTGCCGTGATGCATATTCTCACAGCATTTGTATCACATCGAGGGACACTAACAGACCCTTTAAATAAATGAGAGATGCTTTTAAGGCAATGTTCCCAGTGCTCCATCACATCTTTCCCATATTGTACAGATTACATTCCTGATTCCTCTGTAGCAATTCTGTGATCTGTTCTTTCATATGGCAATATTTGCTTTCTCAGTTCAACTTTTGACACCTGAATACTGTGGGATTTGGATGGTGATGGATAGCAATGCGAACTAGGAATAATCAGTAATGACTGCCTAACTTCCAGGTGTAGAAAATAAGTTCCTGTAATGTCAGTTAAATTCACCATATCTCAAACACACCTGAGCTCCATGAGCTGTTTTGTACATGAAAAAACTGATAATTATGTTCCATTTAAAATCCTCCACTGCAATTAGTCAGCAGAAAATGCTTTGGGATCTGGAAAGCATGGACTGAAGGCATGGGCATGCAAGGTCTTCAAGGTATATCTTGTTGCATACACTGTTAAAATTGGACAGTGTTTGACAAAAATAAAAGCATGTGAAAAGATGATCATCTGCATCACAGTGGCATTTACAGCAACAATACCTGTTATGTAGGTAATTCTACTTCTTTTGGTCTACTGTATTGCCTCCGATAATGAAAACTAAAACTGCCATTTTCCCCTAGTTACACAAGTCCTGATGGAGACCTGGAGAGGAAAACTCATGATAATTTGTGCCATGAATTTTATGACAAGGTGAATTCAGGGTCATTTTCCCCCAATCTACATATTCCATTGGGAAGACTGAATTTGTCAGATGTGCTTCTCAAGGATTCCTGGCTTTAAACCTAGATTACACAGCTGGAGACCACCATGGAAAGACTGCATTGCCTCTCAAAACAATGTATACCACTAACAGGGAACACACTACACAATGCCAACAATGTGGATATTACAGAACCAAACATTTATATTGCTATTACAGTATGCTGTACTTTGATACTTCCAAGACCATTAAATAAAAAGGGCAAGTATTACTGGCAGGTCAGAGAGTAAGAAGTTTAGGGATGCTACTTCGTGATTTGGAGAAGCCTGTTATAAGATCAACTTCCAGAGCACAATCAGATGCCACATGACTGACAAGTTTTAGAAAAGGTGCCTTTGCATATTGTGCCATAGTCATAGTAATGATATGTGCTGTTGTGAACAAACAGAACTTGCCTTGTGAATTCATTTTAGTTACTTTTTAGTTAGAGGACAGACTACCAAGTAATGTGAGAGAAAGGATGGATGGTTCTTATTTATTCTGGAAGTATAAATACACAGTGATTTTCACCAAGCTTAATGTATGCAGCAGTAAGGGGAAGAAAGTCTATCTGGTTTTACTAGGTAAAGGCGGGATAAAGTTTTTAAGACAGTCTACACATCAGTGTAGAATACTTCACATTTTCATAGTGACAGAGTATGAACTATGGTTTGTACTCCAAGAGACTATAGTTTCAGCCTGGGATGAATTATCTGTGAGGAACAAAACAGTGACTGATAGAATCTAAGTCTGAAAGTTTTATTTCACACTGGTTTCAAGGCTGAATTGGTGGCCTGAGAACTGTAATGCTGCTTTGCTATTTATCTCGTTTAGTCTATCTTACTTTGATACTGATGTTAGTCTGTCCTCATAGATCCATTTCCACGTGCAGCCGCTTGTGGCAATGACAGTAAAAGTTTCTGCTTTTTCCCACTTCTTTTTCCTGCAAATCAAGGTTGGCTTTTCCATAGGTAAGTGGATGGTGTAGCTGAAAGTGCCAGACTTCATATAAACAGCTATTCCCAAGTAGGTACATGAACTTAGCCCACAGAAAATTATAAGAAGCAAAATCTAAAGTCTTTCTATGAAGATCACTGGACTTCTTTGTATCACTGGTGTCAACAGCTTCACATATCACAAGTACTTTAGGGAGAACATCCAAGAACAGCATTCCATAGTTCAGACCAGTGGGATGGGATTTGTCTGGGTCCTCAGCAGATGCCATGTCAATTTAAACATTGTTAATTTATTATGAGCAGCAATGATCCAAGCAGATATATTATTCATAAGAACATCAAAGATCCAAGAAAGAGGACCACATAAAATTACTTGTTTCAGGTCTCTTTGCAGAGATGATTGTACCATGAGAGAACTCTGCAAGCCAAGATGTTCTACAAACTGGTAGAGAGCCAGACTAAAATACAACCAGATTTATGCTTAAAAACAGACAAGGCTACTCTAAGTAATTATTTTATATTTGGAGCATGAGATGGACGTATCAGAAGACCATTCATAACATCATATTTATGCTCAGTTGACAGATAATTTGCATAAGGTAAGATAGGCTGAATGCAAGTTACTGGGTTTCATGGAACGATCCTTTGCCATCTTTGTACAAGCTCAGGTGCTACTCAAAATATAACACACATTAACTTAGCCACTGCACTAATATCACAAAATTACAACCATCATAACAGACCCAGGTCTTATAGAAAGGTCAGTGTTCAGTAACCTACACTGCATAGCAAAGCATTACAATGCATAACTCTAACTATTACTTCCTAAATCTAGGTCATTACAAAGTACAAACTGAAGGCCAGACAGATGATCACTGAAACCAGCAGCAATGGAAAGGTGGAAAACAGAAGGAAGGAGGAAGAAGGGGAAGAGACAGAAAGGGAGGTTAAGCTCTTGTAGGTGGAGTGAATGAAAAAAGAGGAAGGGTGTCCATGCAATTACTCACATGCAATATAGCCTCCAAACACATGACTTCTACAGACAGAATAGTTCAGACCTTGCTTTAAGCTTTAAGTCTGAGTTGGTTCAACTTCATCTATAAATTGACATAAGCAAGTTAAACAACTGTAGGCCCACATGATTCAACTTGATACTACCATATCAATTTAACTACAGTGATACGAACAGCAGGTTTAGAATCCTGGCCTGTTAAACTTTAGCCATGCCACAATTACTACCTGGGACCATGTTCCATCACCAGCATTTAAAAGACAAGTAATTTACTCACAACAGATTAAAGTGGTCTCTGGAGCAAAGACCAAACAAAACTTGGACTCTTCAGGCAGAAGCCTTGTTTGAAAGTCATGTTTACGTGATGGAATGCTACCCAAGTGAAATTAAGCAAGTAGGTAAATGATATCCCACAACTGGCCTTACACAGCCTGGGTGGTGTTACCCATAGGTGGATGCTCTCAGTGTCAGATTACCTGTATTAAAGGAGCATAAATTGCTACCTGTAATGGACCAATGCCTACTTTGAGTCTGACAAGACCCAGTTCCTAAAGAGGTTTCAAGGGTGTAAATCCCAAGCAGAATCAGATACACCTTCATCCTCTCAGCTGAAGGGCAAATGTTTATGTCCTCATCTTCACATGCGCCAGCTTAGGTAGTTCTCCAGCTCACACTGATTACCATTCTAGGCACTGGCAGTTTCTTTTAAACAAGCAGCAAGTGCAACTACTTAATTGAGGGCTGACAATCTTGCTTCCAGGAGTGAGTGTTGTAATGCTGAAGATAGTATCTTTGCACTTCCATTTGTAAATCTAGCTATAGATAATAGGCCATGAACAAATTAAGAGAGTGTCACTGTAGTGGGTTTGCATGGCCAGGTTTTGGTAGAGAGGAGGGGGCTACAGGGGTGGCTTCTGTGACAAGCTATTGGAAACTTCCTCCATGTCTGATAGAGCCAATGCCAGCCAGCTCCAAGACGGAGGTGCTGCTAGCCAAGGCCGAACCAATCAGAAATGGTGGTAGTGCCTCTATGATAACATATCTAAGAAGGGGGAAAAAAAAAAAGTTATTGTGCAGATGTAACTATGACCAAACAGCAGAGAGGAACAGCTCTGCAGACATCAAGATCAGTGGAGAATGAAGGGGAGGAGGTGCTCCAGGTGCTACAGCTGAGATTCCCCTGCAGCCTGCAGTGCAGACCATGGTGAGGCAGCTGTGCCCATGGAGGTGTACAGGGGTGCAGAGATCCACTTGCAGCCCATGGAGGAGACCCACACAAGAGCAGGCAGATGCCTGAGAGAGGGCTGTGAACCCATGGGAAACCCATGCTGGAGCAGGGTCCTGGCAGAGACCTGCAGATCCATGGAGAGAGGAGCCCATGCTGGAGCAGGTTTACTGGTGGGACTTGTGACCCTCTGGGGGACCCACATTGGAGCAGCCTGTTCCTGAAGGACTGCACTCCATGGTAGTGACCCACATTGAAGCTGTTTGTGGAGAACTGTTGCCTGTAGGATAGACTCACACTGGAGAAGTTCATGGAGGACTGTCTCTTGTGGGAGGCACCCCATGCTGGAGCAGGGGACTCTTCTCCCTGAGCGATGGCGGGAATAACCTATGATGAACTGACCACAGCCCAATTCCCCATCTCCCTGCGCCACAGTGGGGGAGGATGTAGGGCTTGGGAAGGAGGGAGGGTGGGGGAAAAGGTGTTTTTAAGATTTATTTTACTGCTCATTATTCTGCTCTGATTTTGTTAGCAATAAATTCAATTCATGTCCCCAGTCGAGTCTGTTCTGCCCTTGATGGTATTTGGTGAGTGATCTCTCCCAAGCTTTATCTTGAACCATGAACCCTTGGTTATATTTTCTCTCCCCTGTCCACTTGTGGAGGGAAGTGATAGAGAAGCTTCGGTGGGTGCCCGGCATCCAGCCAGGGTCAACCCACTAGAGTTCACACAATGCCAAAAGACAAACACCTAGGATAATTAATCACCTAGTAAACAGTTACATCCAATTCACTATTGCAAAAAATACATATCTACCCAGTACAAACCAAACCTATGCTGCAGCCAAACACCACTTCCAAGCCTGCGAGAAGTCTGTCAAACACAAAGACCAAATTAAGTACAAAGCAGATACTGTAATACCATTCAGCTCTGGAATACTTGACGAGCCTGGGTTTTAAAAAGGTACAGACTGGACTTTCCATAGTTAAGATAAACACAAATGCTAATCTTGGCTTTCTAAATATATTGTTTATTTATAGTTGAACGTTAACATCTGAACAGAAATCGGCAATCATGCAGGGATGATCTTTCAGTGATGTTTCTGTTTAAACTGAAGTCCACAGTAGCCACATGTTCCAGTCTTTGTATCTTTGTCCTGCAAAAATATAAAAATGAAACAGCTGCTATTTTCACTTTATAAAACTTTTAGAAATTACAATTTTTGTCTTATTTATTTGTGCTATCTTAAAACTGATCAGTATAGCTGAAGTACTGAGTTTAATCTTATTTGAAATACTGGAAGAAAAAATGATGGTATGAGGTTCATGCTTTATTTCTATATCCTATGCAGCTCTTCTTCTGCCACACTTTCAACTACCAGGCCTAATTTCGACAATATAATTTCAAAGTCAAGCCAAATGACATCTCTTCAGCAATAAAGGATCCTCTTTCCAAACTGGACACCTTAAGCTAGTTCAGTTATATCTGTTTCAATGTTCTGAAAAGATCACTTCATAATTATTTTAATACAGAATAGGATTTGGCATTTCCAAGACAGGAATTTTGGTAAGTAACAGAGTTATTGTTCACTACAGGAAGGAGGAAAATTTCAGTAGAAATCCATGAGAAATGCTGAAAGAAAATATTTTAGAGAAAAGGAGTAGTTACTGCTGAATAAAATTTTATTATTTTCTCCAAAAGATACAATACAAGACAGTTAAATACTAAGGAATCTTCTGTTATTTAGCAACACAACTACTTGCAGTCAATTACAAGATTCATTATTATTAGTTATTACAAGATTCAAAGCCAATAATCCAAACTACCCTCCACTCCCAAAAGCCTAGATTTCAGTTGTCAGGAGTAGGGGAAACAAGCTGATCTAAAACCATTCTCTCTGTTTGCAGACTTTAGCTTTCAAGATCTAAATCAGACATCTTGTAATTTGATTATTAACACAAAAAAGACCTCAAAATTCACAACAAACTAAAGCATTCTTCAAGAAGAGTGTGGTACAGGTCAAACAAATCAACATAAATGCAACTCAACATTAGTGTGCTACACAAGTTAAGGCAGGAGAACATTTCACAAGTTAAGGCTGAAGTTTCCTAAGTGTTACGAATCAGAACCTCCCGGTATTTGACTTTGAATAATGTCAAATGAATCATTACAAAGTTCTTTTTTCAAAATAAAAGTGCTTGTGGTTATAGTTAGGAGTCACAACACTAAAGGACACCAGCTCTCCCCTATCGCTCTTTTGGGCAATAAGAAAATGTCAAAGCAAGCAGAGATTTTAAGACTTTTGCAATCATGGTCTGCTTGAGAACAGTACTTAAGAAAGAGGTCATAATTGCTGATTCCACTAAGGTCATATAACAGTAGCCTCAGTATTTTTACTCTCTAGAACAAGAATACACTGGAAATAATCACAACAGTCAATAGGAGGACAATACAACAATTATTTTTCATTGACTCTCTGTCTATGATTGAAACATTCAACCTTCAAAACTACCAAGATTCCTAAAGGCTGAAAGAGGGGTTTATTTGGTTGGTTTTCTCTTTTTTTCCCTTAAACTCTCAAAATTCAAAATAAACTGCATATTCCTAAGAATACTGCAAATGCATTGTCAGTCTACATGGTGGCATTTAAATAATTAGAGTCTCAAAACACAGCGAGAATATTATTTCCTTGGTCTCAAGGCACTGCTTGTTCTTACTACTTCACTTAATTTCTTTTTTTAAAAAATATTGTCCTATTAATCAAAATTTCAAAAAGAAATTTCTGTGACTTCAAATAAGAGCCTTCTAATTCTTCCTATTTTATATTAGGCAACAAATAATATGAGCACTTCAAGGGGTTACTCCTTTTACTTGGTTAAATTTTTACTTGGTTAAACTAACATGACAAAAAGTAGATAATCTTACAAACAATTTACAAGCAAAATATGCTATAGGCAGAATAATGATATTACCAAGTTGATGTATACTTTAGGATGTCCCAAAGCTCCACCACCACCATCACATGATATCACTCTGCTTTCAACTTCACTCACAGGCTGCTCTGCTATCAAATCAATTGCAAAATTCTTGTTCACCTGTAAGAAAAAGAGGGAAACTTTTGGTTACCTTCCCCAGTCAAACAGAAAGCAATTGCTATTTGCTGCCTCCCAAGCAGTTCCACTACAGCCACTGTGAGAAGTCACTGCACAGGCTTTCTTCCATCTTCTCCACCAACTCTGTGCCATAAGCCAGATCAACAAACTACACGCTAAACTCTAAAAAAGTAATCCCCTTCCCCTGATAAGACAGGCCACATCAGTGCTTGGGTTTACGTGACCCAAGCAGATTCAGCAGAGAGGTGAGCAGGAACAAGCAGACAAGAACAGAAGATATTTAACCAACAATGCCTCTGTATTCTGCTTTAGTGACTACATGATAGAACTGCAAAATCACTGCTGATAAACTCAAAAATAATAGTGAGACAAGTAAGGTCAGGCATGAGATAAAACAATTGCCGGTAATATAGAGTCTCTAACCACACACTTTATTTTATCGCACACAAGAATCTCACAAAAACATGAATGGGGTGTATAAAAACAAGTCAGAAAGACAAATTGTTCATCATTAGAAAAAAGAAAAGTCTCTAAATGTCACTACGCCGCTCTGTAAATCCATTATATTCACTTCCTGAATAGGCACATCACTGACAAGTAGGGCTTTTTCCTAGACCACACCTGCATGGCCTGGCAAACATATCCATCTCTGGACAGGCTGGCAACTTTTGCCTCAGCAGGAACTACAGCACTCCAATAGACTCCAAAGAAGCACTGAGCAGACAACTACTACCACAGCTCAGGTAAAAATACTCCAGGAGGGACCAGCTTTTTCAAAGGTGATGTTATACACACATGAATATCAAATAATATGTACACCCAAAGAAGGCACTATCCACTGCTCTGTGTATAAGGCTCATAAACATGCTGGTATTTGAATGAGGATGAAATTCTTGGGAAACAGGTAGCTACACATCCATTACATGAATTCTTAAGAACTAAAACAGTATTCTTATATAGTATCTTTCACCAAGTCTCCAATGAAGTCTCCCCAAAATCTGCATTTTTGGTACAGAAATGGAAAAGTCACTTTTGCCAACAAAAAATTTGTCTTTACCAAAAGATGATAGCTTAAAAAAGTTAACAAAAAATTAAGTTTTGGTATTGAAACAATTTGCAACATCAAGAACTCCACTGCCTGGGGCTTGTGTCATCAAGTCATATGTAACTTCTCCCAAACAGCAAGGGCTTTTACTGCTGTTTTTAATAACGCTCAAAAATGTGCATCTTTGATTTCGTGCTAAAGAAGGAGGGAGATAGCACCATGATACCCCTTTGCTTCAAGCTCAGAAGCAAGAACTCCACTCTTGCCAACATTTTTTAACCACAAAGGTATTTGTGAGGAGAGGGGAAAGCAAGAACTTCTAAACCACTCTATAGCTGCTTTGTTTGTGGTTCAGCCTACTAAACAAGAGACAGTCCAGGAATTCACAGGGAAAACACACCACAAGAAAAAAGAAGTGGTTTCAGTTACATCAAGTCCCTTCAACTAAAGCACAGTAGTACTTAGCAGGAAGGAGATGTTTCCCTCAGCGCATCCAGATTATGCCCAATGCATAATTCAGTGGGCAGTTTTTTTCCTGGCCACAGTGTCAGTTTGACAATTCCATTGCTGTTTCTTTCCACCTACTTGCCTGTGCTAGAACACAATCTAGGAGACCAAAGAGGTAAAACCAAACTTGGTTTTGACTCAAGTCCAAAGACCTAGAGGGAAAGCAGGAGAGAGTATTTAAAACAGACCAACACTGAGGTCAGTTCTCCTCACATCTTCAGCTGCTGCACTAGCCCAACAGAAAGGGTAGAGCCAAAGTAAGGAGGCAGTGTTGAATTGGGTCCTGTGCTACCTTAGGGGTTATAGAAGGGCAGTCCTAGTTGAACTGCAGCAGGTGCAGTTTAGCAGTTGCCATGCTCGGTTTTGTCAAAGCTACTTGCTTTAGGCCCTTGCCAGAAAGCACTAATCCCCCAGTTCTGCACATCCAGCACAGAGAGCAATGATGTCAGCTAAAACACGTGGGTTTCCTAAACAATTAGGCTGGCAGAACTGAGGGGACAATAACCACATATGGTAGGCTGTGCCCCTGGGCCTGGCCACCTGAAGCACCACAGCACGGGCACAGACCCCCCCCCACTGGGGGTGCCCAGTGGCCGTGTCCCCAGACGAGAAAGCTGCCTTGGCTTTCTGGGCCCAGTGGCTGGTCTGGGCTGATCACAAGCCAGACTCAAACACCTGGCCCATACTGAAGGCAAAGAGAGGAAGTGATGAGAAGGAACAGTCACCAGCATCACAGGTGAGCTATTGCTTCAGAAACAAGACAACGTTCAGACTACAGACACGGATGTCAAACCCTAATACCAGCAGCTGAAACACACTGTGGGACAATGGCAAAGCCCCTACAGAGAGATCCCATTAATAAGCAAAGATAAGGATCATTTTAGTATTTAAGGTGTAAATTTTGTCCCAATTTCACAATTAAAACTTAGCACTAAACCTTGCTCAGCAGATTTAAAGCTTGACTTTTGCTGGAGAAGCAAGAACTGAATTGAACTGAAAACCCTAGGTGTTCCACACCACATGGAGTCTGAAATCACCTGATGGCCAGGCACATTAGAGGGACCCTGCCCTGTGGAGAATTAGGCTTAAGGAGCATTTCCTACAAAGTTACAGAAGTAGCACAGAAACAGGCAGTACACTTGCAAGAGACCTACCTCCTTTGCCAACTACCCTTCCAGAAGTAAGCTAATTCAGCATTTTGACATTTTCATTTAATTATTTCACATGTAGAATCCCCATTTTTGTCACACAGCATGAGTTAAATTGTATCCACAATACAATGAGGTGAACTGATTATGAAAACTTGGAAATCAGTATAATTAGTTCAGGTGGATTTAAGAAGAAAATAATTACCTGCGACTACATTAAAACTCTACCACACCTGATATTTAATGCCTCCACTACACATAAACATTTACAGCATTAACACTACAGCACTAATCAAAGGCTCAGAAATTGAGAAATACAATTTAGATGAAACAATCTCTATTTCTCTCCCAAAGGCCAGCAGATCCCTGATGGAGCTGTACTGCTTGATCATTTGAGAAAACTCAGTGCTAAAAGACTTATCAATGACATTAAAAACATACCAAAAGTTTTTTTAAACAAAAACGGTTCTGAGTTTAAGATGCTCAAATGCCTACAACTTCAACAACCTAAATGCAAGCACTTAACAAGTGTAGAGCAAGTCTTGAGTTTTTCAAGTTTGTCAAAAGTAGGAAGGTAGACAGAACACATTATAAGCTGTCTTAAAAAGAATTTTCATTGTAGTGAAAAAAAAACAAACACTGAAACTCAAAATCCAAACCAGTTTGTTTCATTTTGGCTGGGGTTTTTGGGTTTGGTTGGTTTCTTGGTTGTTGGTTATTTTGGCAATTTTTTGGTTTTTGGGTTTTTTCAATGACAATCAGGTTGAGGATATCACTATCAGGTACAAAGAAAAAAACCCCTCAAACTACCCCCTCCTCTGTAAGAAAAAGAAGAATGAGTTACCTCCTTTTGTCGTCCAACAAATCTAACTCTTCTATAATCCTTCTCATCGTATACCTAGAACATAAAATAAACTTGATCTTATTTAAATAGCAACTACTTATAAACAAAGAACACAAAGGCTTACAGAATAAACAGTATGAACTGCTTCCCTGATTTCAAGTATTATCATCATCTTACAAGTATGTACTACATAGGAAAAGTAGTTTTCATTTCTGTCACACAAGAAAATAAATTCCACGTTATAAAGCAGAAAAGAAAAGGAAACTGCTGGTATGGGGGTGTGACATGAAAGCCAGTAAACAGAAGCCTTAGTTCTGATCATAAAGTTGAACACAGATTTATTACTCACAATTCCTTTCCTTGATCTCCCACTGTCATCTAGAAAGCAAACCAAACTAGGAAATTCAAGTTGTGTATTTATTTATGTTCCGTTAACTAACCACAGAGAGAGCCTTCGCACGTTATATCCACCAGTCGTGCCCCTCTCGCATTTCCACAGGGCACCACACGAGCATCCCTCTCTCGCACGCTCAGTTTCTCCATTAGAGAAGAGAGAAAATGGAGCTACAAAGCACTGACACAAGCGTACCTCCCACCTGTCTGCTCCTCGGCTGGGTCAAATGCCGGGTTCAGACCGGAACGCCCGGTAATTGCCAATGACCCTGTAACTAATTAACAGGGTAGGGTTCTTTTATTTCTGAAACCTGCGTACGTATCATCCAAGAACACTAATTTCCACAGCGCCTACTAAACGGAGAATCACAGAATCGCACAGAATCAATCACAGGTCGGAAAGGACTTCTGAGGCCATCGAGTACAACCACTGACTCAACTCCACCGCGTCAACCAGACCGTGGCACCAAGTCCAGGCTTTCCTTAAACATCGCCAGGGACAGTGACTCCACCATCTCCCTGGGCAGCTCATTTCGATGTCTAATCACCCTTTCTCTGAAGGAATTCCTCCTAATGTCCAACCTAAGCCGCCCCTTTACATCACAGCATGCCAGCGCGCTGCTCGCAGCCCCGGCACTATTTCCCCGCGGCGCGCCCGCCGCCCTCCCCGGGCAGGGGAGGGGTAGCAGCACCGGGCCCGGCGCGCTCACCTGCCCTGTGTGCGTCACCAGCTCGCCGGTCTCAGAGACCCGCACGCCATAAGGCCGAAAGGTGGCGGCGGTGGCGGCCGCCCCGGGCCTGGACAGCAGCGGGCGGCCCCGCCGGCATCAGCAGCGGAAGGGTCGCGGCGGGCGCCGCCATCTTTCGCGCCAGCCACGTGATCCCGGGCGGGCGTGGGCGCGCCTCTGGCCCCGCCCTTCCCGGACCCTGCGCGCGCTTCCGGCCTGCGGGGGGCACTCGTGGCGGCGGTGAGTGCGGGGGGAGCGGCGCGGTGGGAGAGGGTATGGCGGGGGGTCTCCTCACCGTCGCACTGTCCCCGCAGGGCACGGACATTGTGTCCCTCCTGGCTCGGGCCGCCTCCGCGGGCCCGCTGCGCTCGCTGTGCCGCTCGCCCTTCTGCTCGCTGGCCCCTGTGGGGGCGGGCGGCGCGGCAGCGGGGCCCAGACGCCGTGCTGGGGCCCCGCGGGCTGCTTGGCCGTGCCCCCGCCGCCCGGGCCGCCGCTGCCGGCGCTGGTGGCGGGGCTGAAGACGAAGACGGTGCTGAAGAGGCGCTGCAAGGATTGCTTCATCGTGCGGCGGCGTGGGCGGCTCTACGTGTACTGCAAGACCAACCCCCGGCACAAGCAGCGCAAGGGGTAGAACCGGGCCCGGAGCCGTCCCGGCGGGCACGGAACCAGCCCGGCGTTCGCCGACCGGGCCTGGAGCCCCCCCGCTGTCCCTGCCCCCGGACCGCGGGCTGTCACCCGGCTACGCCCTGGCTTCAGAGCCGACTGCCGGAGACACGGACCGCAAAACGGTGCGCGGGACAATGTTTCATCCTAACCCAGATGTAGAGTGAGTTAGATCCTGGACGGTCCTTGCCTTAACTTCAGACCGTGGATACTGGGAACTGAAATGGGAAGCCACAACTCTCAGGACCTCTCGTCATCTTAGTCGTGAAGCCTTACTTAAAATCGCCTCGCTGTTAAATTAGTAAGGATGAAGCTGAATCATTGGAATCTGAGATGCATTTCTGTTTAATTAAAGCAAAATGAAAATAAACTTAATTCTTACAGTATACAATGTTTTCTTAAAAAAAAAAATGAGATGTTGAAAACTGTGATAACAGAACCAATAGTTTCAAACTCAGGTGGGCTCTTAAGTAGCAGATGATATGAAATATGTCACATTGCAAGATAATATTCTAGCTTTTGCCTTGGTTCATAGGTGAGGTAGAAATTTCTTTTAACTGTTGAGTTACAGCAGACATAATCCTGTGTAGCTTCAGTAATGCCAATGTAAATAACCCTTGCTGCTTATCACTGGGTTTTGAAGGGAGATGGTATTTTAGTCAGTATACAGTAATAAACACTTTTTAAAGTTTTATTGTCTTAAGTAATTTAATGATATATTGACCATTCACTGTGTATTCAGAAGTGTTTACAGCCTCCCTCAAACAAGTCCCCTGATGGTTTCTACAGTACCTGCTATTCTACAGTTTCCCAAACCGTAACGCAAATGAAAAGGCAGTGCCTAGGAATCACTGCCTTTTAGGTGGGTATTGTAAACCATTTGGTGCAGGTCTCTACAGCAAAGAAGGTAAAAATAGCAATTTCAGATTCCACCTAATTTACTTTAAGCTTCTGCAAAGCTTTAGGCTCACTTGCAATGAATCAGTGAGTGAGGCTTTAGAATTATTCTTTTTTTCTTGTGTCCCTTGAAACAACTCTCTCGTAATAGAGGTTGGAGAGAGCAATAATGCCTCAGAGGTCACATAAGCAAGCGTAATGTTGAATGCAAACTGACAGATTGGTACCCGTGAATTAATTAGCCAAAATTGCTGCAATCCCCGAAGGTGTTCCTTGTGCTTCAGAATATGGCTATGCTTGAGGCAGGAATGTTCAATCTTCCTGTGAACTGCAAGTTGTTAGCAAAAGGTACCAAAGTAAACTTCAGTACAACTATCAAGTTACTGCTACAAGTTTGCCAGAGTACTGTGAGAGAGCATCCTAGATTTAGAAGAGGTGAAATGGGTTGAACGTTGTTTTTGAAGTTGCTGTAACGTTGGATAGTATTGAGGACCTTTTCTGCCCAGTTATAATTCCATACAATCGGATATGTCTATCTCGTATTGGCCTCATTATCCACCAGCGTGCCTGTAACAAATGTGGATAGAGCCTTCCCAAATCTTTGTTCGCGAAGCCCAGCCATGATAATTCCATAACTTTACAATTGCAGTAACTTTTATAATTACATCTTTTTTTACTAGGTGCTTCGTAGACAAGGAGAAGCTAAGCCTGGAAAGCTGTGGCTAAGTGTCCCAGAGGCAATAGTTATTGACTGGTTTTCCATATGTTGAGCGGCTTGTCTTTTCACTTATCTGTCTGATCACCGGAAATGTGGGTTTGGTGAAAGAGGAGCAGGTTAATTAACATACACATCCATCTTTGTGGGACATCAAACAAGTTCATGGCAATGAAGGGAGGGAGAAATGGCTAGCTCCATCTAACTAGAGAGAGACAGACTGATTCAAAATGTAAAAGCCTCCTCAAAACGAAAGAAACTTGAAGTAGCAGAAAACTTGCTGTACTGCAAAAGGTTTTATTGAAATTCAGACAGTCATGAAAAAGAATTGCTTTCTGAATACCTATTGCTTGTGCATGAAAATAAAATATAAGCAGAGAAATTTAATGGAAAAATCTTACACCTTTAACATGCTTTTTCAGTTAAGCAGTCTTAGCAACTAGAGATTTTAAAAGCTCTGATTCTCAGTGTTAATGCTACACATTTCTAAGTGTGTGCTGTGTGTTTTGTTCCAGCAGAAGAAAAGGCCTATGTGCTGTGAACCCTTGTGATACCTTGTCAATTTAGATATTAATACACCTTTAAGGTCCCCAAATCTTCATTCGCAAAGCCTAGCCATGACACCTTTAAGGTAAACAGTCTGTGTATGTCCAGAAAACCCGGACCTATCCACTGTTCTGGAGGATGGTAAGAACTGTGCAAGGACTGAGCTGTGGATTGGCCATCAGATGAAGTGAAGGTCTGCAAGTTGGTTGGTTTTTTTAGGAAAGATAATTGGCAGCTGGTTTTACTGCCTCCCAAAAAGTTCATCCAGCCCCTTGATGCTGTCAGAAAAAGGTAGCTCACTGGTACAAGACAAATTTTGCTGGTGGGCCACTGGGGGGGTGGTCAAACCAGGGCTCCATTTGCCAAGAGCAGCATCAGATGGTGAAGAGAGACCTGCATGTACAACTTACAAGGAGCAGCAGTTGTTCTCTGACCAGACTTTCTGAATTCAGGAGTATGTGGGAATCTGGGACAGATTCACGCAGTCAAACGTGGTCTATACTCAGAAAAAGGGAGTGAAATTTAGGGGTAGGGTTACTGTACAGCATAGGGAGGCACAAATTACTATGTTTTCATCTCATTTAGCCTAAGACAAGCTTTTATATAGTGCTGGCTCAGCAGCCTATTTCAACAACTTAGAATGAGAAAAATTTGTTTCCTAATTAAAGCCTTTGACTGTAGCACTACTGGTCTGAAACTTGAGATGTGAAGTAATTTGAATTCAGGTGTTTATTATAGCTGTAAAAAATTCATGTGTTGTCATCTGGATGGTCAGTTTGTGATACTTGGGGTGGAGCGTTCAAAAGAATGGAGCGTTCACGGCCATCACTGGAACAGCATATTTGCTCTGTAATCTTGAAAAAGTAATTTTGCCTTTGTCTCAGTTTTTCCAAATGTTAGATGGGAGTACTGAATCTCACACTTCTAAGTACCATTTTTTAGTTGATGTGTACAGACTGTTACAGAGGTGTTAAAAAAAATAATCAGATTCTATAGCTTTCTGTCATTTAAATAACATGAGGAGGGTGACTAGAGCTGGTGGTGATATGTGTTTATTTTAGGTTTGTTTACAGCAACTGCAAAATGAGTAGTTGAAATAATGTCAGCCAGTAGCCTAGTTGTTGATATCTAAGTGTTCACAGCCTTCATTACAGACCACCTGAATGCTGTGCTATTTAAACAGCTGTTTGCAAAGAGTGGGGTACACAACAACTACTTAAGCTACACAGGCCAAAACTTTAGTCCTGGAATGCTAAAAATACCAATCTATATTAGTTCCACAGTTGCATGCATTTTCTTTTTTATTTCTCCACCATGAAGATGAAAGGGAGGGGAATGATAAGGAGAGTGCAGCTAGAACGTGAAACGGTTTAAGGGGGGAAATAGGACCCAATAACACAGGAAGACAAATCCATACACTGAAAACTGAAATAAGACTCAGGCTCCAATTACATTTTCAGCTTTTGGCTTCCTGCTGGTTTTGTGTCTAGGTTGCCCCTTCTAGAAATTCTTCATTCTTCTTTAAATCCCCACAGTGGAGCGGGAACGTGACAACTGATGTCTCCTGTGGCTGTCTCCATTGTACAATTATGAAAATCATTTGCAGCTGTGAGTGACTGAACTTGCTTAACTCCTCAGAACTCTTCTAGGGAATGAGACTGTCAGATTCCTGATGCGCAACAGGTAGAGATGTGTTTAGGTCAACTGGAGGATAAATCTTAGAGCTCATGTATATTAATGACTGTCAGACTTTGTCTGTGGTCGTGTGTATGGGAATTACAGTATTGGTTGCTGAATTCAGGACCATAGCTCTTCAATAATGACAGGTGAGGGAGAAGTCTTTAGGAACTGTAGTATTGGGAAGCTGTACCTGCTCCGATCAAGGCAGTACACCCTGAGGTTAGCTGCCTGGCAGCTGACTGTTCCAGAATCTCGAATTTTTAGCAATTGCTAATGCTTTTTCCAAGTATTAGCAATTGGAAACTTTATATGTAGAGGTGAAGTAAGTGACTTTTCTTTAATATCCATGAGTCTATGACTACGCAAAGGAAAACTAAAAGTTGCAAGTATTGTTTTGCTAGAAAAATTAAAATAAAAATAAAAATACTCTTAAACAAGGAAAAAGAAAGCCAGAAGCAGAGATGCTTTCTCCTCTTTGTTTAACAGTGCAAATAGACACCACATGCTGTTGCAGGCACTGTTCAGAGTATCTTCTTTGCAACGCCAAGGTCTTTCTGTGGTTTCAGTGAGCTCCATGCACCTGACACTACAGAGGTTTTGTTACCAAATCTGGTTTACATTTATCTGCAGCATCACCATATTCTAAAGTTCTGAATCAACAAGGGTGGACATACCCTGATACACACTGCTGAAAACTATCAAATTACTTTTAAAATGTAAGTTAAGGACACAGTAATCCCATTCAGTTTAATAAAGCTGATTATAAATTTAAATACTTGCATTCCTTCTATTGCAAGTCATCAGATTATTGACCTGGAGTTTGAAATCTGTACCAATAGCTGAAATCAGCTGGGAGCATGAACATGTTAGTCCCAGAGGCTGAGAAGAAGCTGGATTTTTTCCAACTAGCTGGGACAGTTTAACTCACCAGACCTATGAGGGGTCATGCCCTCACCTGTCCAGTCTCCTCTGTTCTCCGGGACCAAATTTGTCTTCCTGTAGAAATAGCTGAACTGCCCATGAAGCTGTTATTGAACTGTCATACTTTACAGCCCAGTTTATTTAGGTAAGTGGTGTTGTTTTACTTCTATACCTCTGGGAGATAAACTGCAGCAGTTTCGTTATTGCTCCGTATCCCACTTGTAGTGGAGGTAGCAATCTTTATAAGAGCTTCATCACAGTGAAGACATCGAACCTGATCTAAAAATGATGAAAGTCGGTACAGAGAGAATATTGGCACCCAAGATGAAGCTGTCATTTGCTGGAGTTATCCACCTGCCTCCAGAAATGAAAAATTCACCATTTCATCTAGAAGTTTGTGCATCAGACTTTGAAATCTGTTGTCTGTAAATGTGAATACAGTTTTGAAAATGAGCGGTATTTCTCAAGAAGCCACCTGTCCTTATGTGCCACATTGTGCAAAAAAGGAATAAAAACTGAAATTTGTGAAGTCATTTGATCTAAAAATAGATTGATTCCATTTAGTGGTTGAAAGTAAGCTAAGGAACAGGCAGGGAGTAATGTAAGCCTCTCTGTTGTATATGATTGAAGCTTGGTAATAAACAGTGCCTAGATGAGGAAAAGACTGGGAGTTAGCAGTCTCAGATTCTTTAGTTTATAAAGAGACTCATGACTATGAAGGAAATAACCTAGGAGGCTACTATTTATAAAAGCTGAGATATCTAAAATAGATTCCTTTCACAGGAACTTCAGGCTTTAGGTAAGAACTATTGCATGTAGATTGTGCGCCAAGTACTTTAGTTTTGCTTTGACTGTTCATCTAGCTATTAAATAAATAGCAAGTAGGTTTTATGTTGTCTGGTCATTCATTCTGATCACCAATTACTTAGTAGCAAAAAAGGAACTTATATGATGTATTTAAGTGAATGACAATACAGTGAATATTAAATGGTAACATGAGGCTTGATCTGTAGGCTCAAGAATTTTACTCTACCAGAGGTAATGACATGAATCCTAAAACAGGGCTGCAGCCAGAGACCATGTAGTGGATAGATGAGCAGCCTTGCAACTACAGTTGTGTTTCAAAATAGTGTCACTTCACTGTTGAAAAGGTGACTTTGTTTTCTTTAATTTGCAGTTACTGAATTTTGTTGAGCCTTTCTTTGTTAAAGTCCTGTATTTTTCCCTTCAGAAGGTAGACTCACTAAATTTGAGTCACCCTTTTAGTCTTTCGTTAAGCTAATCAGATTAATCACCTTATTTTTTTCAGTATGTTTTTTTCTAGCCTTTGGATATTTCTGTTTTCTGTACCTTCCTGCCATTTCTTTTTAAAAATATGGACACAGAAACTATAGGTAGAATCAACCTTAGTGATGCTGAACACTGAGGTTAAAATGCTCCCAAATTTTGTACTCACTAATCTTCTGCTTCCTTCATTTGAAGATCAAATTACTGCTATGGCTTTCCGTAAAAAGTTTATTTACTGTCAGTTTCTTATGTCCATTAAAGGCTTTACATTGCTTAACACTTCATAGCCCTCTCTTCTGCAGGTGTAGCTGCAATGTCTGATTGCTAGATGTATGACTTTGCATTTAAATGTAACAAAACGAACCTGGTTTTGGTATGTTCAGTGTGTTGAGCAGCATAAAATTTTCCTCATTACTTCATTATCATTATTACTACTTTGCTGACTTTTATTACCTTGAATTTATCAGTGTTTGATCTATATCACTCCTGAGTCGCTAATAAAAAAAGCAAGGTTATGTATCACTTGCCCTAATTCCCCTGAAACCACAGTGAAAGACATTCAAATTTCATGGTGGTTCCCATTTGCAGTTATATTTTGACATGTCACTCAAGTTGTTGTGAATTGATATACATATATTAGGATGGCTTTTTTGGAGTTTTAAAACATAAGGCATCTCATGAGTCAGTTTGAATCATTCTGGTTTTGCTCCTGCATCTTGTTCACTTGATCGTCTGCCCTGCATCCATGACAATTTCCAGGATCCTTTCTTCAGACAAAACCCAGATTTAGAAACAGTTGTGTCTAGACTAGTGTAGCTAGTCGTAGTCTCATATACAGCCCATCCCAGGTTGCTAGTACTGCTCCAGCTGGCCTTGATATCTCATATTACTTCATTCCATGGCTGCCTGCACACAGCATACATCCTCAGCATTATCCAACAAAAGCATAAACATGGAAAGCTGAAAATTACCCATCTTGTTTTCTTGGGCACCTAGAAAATAATGCTGTTTTTTAAGGAACTTAAGATTTATAATGTGTGATGTTCAAAGAGCAATCAGGAGGAAACATAGACAAGGAAAGGCAGAAATATTTTTATGGAAGATCCTTTTTGGTGAGTTTTGGGGGCATTCCTTGATATTGCTTGAAAAAGTAAAGAGTGAAACTAAGTGTATCTCACATTAAGGCTCACAGGGAGAGGTGACGTAGTTAGGTGCTAAGTATGAGTTAGACAATGTCTGTGTGTGCCATGAGCAACAGGGCAGAGAGCTATGGTGGCAGGGCTGTTGATAGGGGCGAAGGTGGAGGTCATTGGTGTTAAGGCCTGTGAAACCTTCAGTATGTAGTCTCCTTTAGCATGTTATATTGTCTCCAGGCATGTAAAGGTGCTGCCCCTGAGGAGTATGGTCACAGTCAGCTCTAGGACACTTTGTCCGCAGAACGGTGACCAATGGAAAAAGTCATGAAGGCAATGTATATACACGAACTCAAACTCCCTGCTATTCTGGCAACTATTTAATATTATTTAAATAAATACATTAAGTTCTGCATTGAAAATTAAGTGTCTTTTGCTAACAGCACTCTTCAGCCAGTCAACTTCCCTCCTCTTCCTAATCTTCTTCTCACTCCAGGTCTACATTTTTTCGTGACTTGTTTATACTTATGCCAACATTATCTTTTCCCATGAACAGCGCTTCTGTTCATGGGAATTTACCCACTTGATGTTTGTTTCTAGGTAGCTACTATGTCCTTTCTCAATCTTTGTTTTCCTAAGCTAAACAAGCGCTTTTAGGCTTCTTCATGAAGCAGACTTTCTGCTCCTCTTATCATCCTAATAACCCTTTTGTGTAACTTTTGAATTTGTGAGATAAGGTTTGTAAGGAGAGGTAATATATTTTATGAGATCACTCAGTAGGAAAGCTTTTGAGTATACAAGTCATTCTCACATATGCCCAAAGTTTACCAGCTTTTTTTCCAACTGTCTCAATTGTCTAATAAAAGATATTACTTCTGCCTACAAGCATTCCCTCTCATACATTCGTAGACGTTGTTGGCTATGCCATACACCTTTTGAGTGAATCTTTCCTGAAATATTTTACATAACTCTGTCCTCCCAAAATATTTTTGGGTTTGCTGGTCTGACAGATGGATATCTACCTCATGTTTCTTGGAAATTTGCCTCACTCTACGTATTTTTAGATTGCCTTTGAACAACTCATTTGGCCATCTAAGTGACCTCAAGGAGTAAGATGCCATGTATACATTCTCCTCAGAGCATGCCCTGTCAGAAGTCTCCCCCCAGAAGAGGGAATAAGGTGGGAGCTGGGATGTGTGAAACCAGTCCAGTGATTCATGCCTGTGCAAAACAGCTGATCTAAGGGCTTGGAGAGTTCCTCAAGGACACGCAAGCTGCATTTGTAATACCATTTCGAGTGAAGAGGATTTCCTTTCCAAAAGTCTTATTCTCAGCTCCAAATAATAGATGATCCTGCCAACCTTATACAAAAATTAGATGTCTTATAAAGATGAATGGTATGCTTTGAAGGATATCAAGTGTATTCCACTCAAACAGTCTATTTTTGGTGATTTCTTAAGAAATTTTTTGCATGTTTGTATACATGAAGGTTTGACTGGACTCACCAATCTTCCTCTTTTTTTTTAATAAACCAGCATAAAGTAGAATTTATTTACATAATGCAATGATCCATGAAGGTTACCATAACATCAAGGGACCATATTAACCGCTTGAATGGAATTCATTAGAAATTAACTACCACTTAAATTAATTTTCCCACATTCACAAGGCTGTAATGGTGGAAAAAGGAGCCGTCCATCAGCATGTACTGACAGGAGAGCTGTCACTGCTTTTATTTATAGATGAATACATTAACCCATGAAGCAGCCTTTTCAGATGAAATCTTGAGCTTCTGTGCAAATCAGCTGCTTCAGAAGACTTTTAATAAGTATCCCAGCCTCAGTTAAACAGGAACACATAAGAACAGTAGAAAAATTTTTTCATAAGAACAGTAGAAAAATTTACTCCTAAAAAATTCAAACGTCACACTGTATGTTGTGTATTTTTAATGGATAATCTTACTAGTTAGATCTAGTTATAGTGATATTGTATTATCAGTATTGGTAAAACTATACAAACAAAAGATTGTCCATTGGTTCTTCTTCTTTTGTAGTTTACTGCATTGTTTGAATTTTTTTAAACTCTTTTACAAATGAGTATATGTGCAGGTCTTCAAACTGTGGGATGAAAGTGAATGAGACTTTTACCCATCTGTGATCTAGAAATATTTTTGGAAACTTTAGTGTAGTACATTGTGGTAATCATTTGAATAAGCCACAATGGGAAGGAGGTTTGTGGCACCTGTTAGATGACCATAGTTGTCACAAAAGCATTAGAGGTGGGTGTCTTTTATTTATGTAAACCTCATAGCTGAAATGATCTCAGGACAGCCTCCTGTACAGTTTAATCCAAATAATTTTTTCATGTGTAATTGTAGCTCAGAGCTGAAAGCTAGACCTTACCAATTAACATTTTTTATTTTAACAGAGAAAGTTTGATAAGAAAGGAATTGTTACTTTTTAAGAAACGCCCTCCACATATGACCATTATATTAAAATAACTAAATAAAATAGGTTTTACATCATTTTCTGTTGGGTGCTTCGTACGCAATGAACAGTGGTGACATGGCAACATCAAATGAGTCTGTGTGCCAGAAGTGTTTCTCACTGAAATGTTGCAGTCTCACTGCTGTCCAGAAACAGAAAATACAGAATTTATAGTGAAACCCACAGTGTTGTGAACACTTTCTCTTAAGGTCCTCCATGGTTTCCATACTGATGGCAAAGAAAGCTTCGCCACACAGTTTCTCATATGGGGAATTTGGAGAGCAAGTGGTCTTCTCAGGTATTTCTGTGAATTTATTGCTATGTTCAGACACTTGACAGTGTCTGAACATAGCAATAATATATGAGTTTTATTCTGGGTTACCACAAGTCCCTCAAATGGAACTAGAGTCTGTCCTGTTACTCAAGTGATAAAATTGCGTGCTCTTACCTTTTATATTGTACCTTCTGAACAGATTCTTTTCAACAGCTTCTCAGAGGTATAGAGACACTTAATGCTATAAATATAAACTCAGTAAGCGAAAAGAAAATATTTTACAAGCTTAGCCCTCCAATAATATATGTAGTTTTCCATTTAAATAATTACTTAAATATGGCTATATTAAGCTATCAACTATGCTGAATTAAAAACTCAGTGTCAGTACTACCTAAAAAGACTATGATTGCAGGTCAGTCTCAGCCTGATGTCACACATCTTAACAAAAAATCTGTTCATGTTCACTTTTCTCTTTTTTTTTTATAGTTACATTTTAACTAGCTACACTGAAAACTGTAAGTACTTTTACCAATGGCTTGGAATTCCATTTGTTTAGAATATAGGTAAGTGATTCTCAGATGTTCCCATGGCAGCCTAAGGAGAACTGGTAGCTGGGAGCAGACTAGCCACTCTCCTTCAAAAGTAGCAACTGTCACCAGTACAAATCATGATTTATTTATTACTTAATGGATTTAGAGCATTTAAAACCCTTAAAAACACTATTTTGTCTAATTCTTCCACATTTTATGTGGCACTGCTTTTTAGTTTGTCAGATTTGTATACACTAATGTACACACATAATGGATAATGGGAATGAGTCAGACAAACTAGAAAATCATGCCATTTTACTCAGTTCTCATCAGGGACTACAGTTAGTTTGGTTAATTGATACAATATTGACTAAGTAATGACTCTCACTTCTGTCAACATTTTTACATTTGTTAAATTCCCCTGCCTGATTCTGCTTTCCTGCTTTATTTCCTTTTAAAATTTAAACATCTTAAAAAAGGCTCATCTCAATTAATGCATTTCATGATTGAGGAACACTGAAATTAACTTTTAGCCAATTAAATTTTTACGAGTATTTGCTATTGTCGACAGTAGTAAAAACTTCTGTTTCAGCAGCATCAATAATTAATTTAGAAGCACATGCCTGAAATACTTCCCCACATGCAAAGGAGTTGTTATTCTCCCACAGCTTCCCTCACAGTCATCCTGGTGACTCCCTTGGCACTAGTACGCCATTATTTTGTTGGCAGCATTTTGATTTCTGCATGGTTATGATTAACCTGTACAATGTGTTCCTCTTAATGCAAAGCTGTTTTCTTATCCTTCAATTCTACAAACTGGAAAAAGCATATAGCCGGAGGCCACACAGAATAATACCAGTGTCAAGCTTTAAAAAACATATTTGTTTTGTGTCCTCTAAGGACAAATGATAGACATGTAAAAATGTTTTCTCTGTTTCTCTTTCATGGAATACGTACTTTAGAATTAACTTCTGTCACAGAAAACATAATTTGAAGCATCTACTATATATTATTTCTGAGTATTTCTGCTATAAAGAGGGAAATAGTACACTGTGTATGACATGTGTGATTACAAGGTTATAGAAACTCTTTATGTTTCTCTTGTTGTTATGGTTTCCCCTTAAGAAAACTTGTCACTGGAAACAGAAGAGCGTCCTTCCTTCAAAAGAGGCGAGTATATAGTACTATCAAGCAGCACAGTGTAATGAATGTAATTTTTAATTGCTTTATAATACTTCAAATTCCTACACTTCTGAAGCACTCACTGTTCTTCATGCAATCCAGTCACATATCCATTTTGAAATAGGTCAGAAGAGAAAAGATATTTTTATGATACATTCTAAGTGTTCTGATGATTGCACATGCTGTAACTCATTTCTTCATAAATGCATTCCACCTTTAATTTTGGCCTCTTTGAGTTACAATAATCCTAGTGTCCTTTTATTCATAAAGATTGTTCTTTTACGTACTTTTTCTGTCTTACCTATTTGTTAATTCTGTTTCTCTGTGATATCAGGCATACTTCATTTCATGCTTCATTGTCCAGGTTTTAGTTTCTGCTCCAGTGTATTAAATGTTCCCACCCTTTTGCTCCATATTTTATAGTCGACAGTACAGAAGCGTTAAAAGCCTTTCTCAAGCAAAGAGAAAGATGAGTGTTCTTAATGTGGAATTCTCTTCCTTCAGAAACTTGATTGACCCCAAATCTTATGACTCCACAGTCAAGAAAAATAAAACTCATTCAAGGCAAAAAGTATCTCAGTAGCACTTCTCTGAAGTTAAAAGAGAAGAAATTTTCTCTTTTCTCCCTGTTTCCTACCCCTTCCCCTTGAAATAAAGACAAAACCTATACATTAAAATTAAAATGAAAAAAAGAAGTAGAAGGTTAGCTGTATGATTTTTGCTTAAGTCTACATATTTTTAGGCATTTTATGTATCATTGTTTGTGATAAAAAAAAATATGTTACTTCATTACACTGAAGGCTACTTTTTGTTTAAAATCCTCGATTTCCTGGCCCAGTTGTCATTGTGAACCTGACCTTAAAAAATGATATCCAAGATTGAGGAATTCCTGATAAAAGTGGGGCAGGTTGGACAGATCTCTGTGAGAGACAGTGTCAAAAGCCTTGCTGAAGTCAAGGCAGACAATATCCACTCCCCTCATCCCTCCAGATGGGTGTTTCGTTGTAGACGGCAATCATATTGGTCAACATGATTTAGTGAATCCATGCTCACTACTTCTGGTCACCTTGTCATCCATGTGGATAGAGATTGCCTCCAGAATGAGATACTCCATCATCTTTCTAGGGATTGAGGTGAAGCTGACTGGCCAGCAGTTCCTGTGGTCCTCTTTGCTCTTTTTGAAGACTGAGGTCACACTTGGTGTCTTCTAGTCCTCAGGCAGCTCTCCTGATCACCATGACCTCTCAAAGATGATCATGAGTGGCCTTGCTATGGTGTCCACCAGCTCTCTCAGCATTCACGGCCCATCAGGACCTATGGACTTATGGATGTCAAGTTTGCCTAGGTGTTCTCTAATTTAATCTTCCTTGACCAAGGGAAAGTCTTCCTTACAATATTCCTTTACCCTGGTCTTCTGGGTCAGAAATCCTAAGGGCTGGTCTTGTCAGTGAAGACTGATGCAAACAAGTTGTTCAGTAACTCTGCCTTCTCTGTGTCCTCTGTTACCAGGCTCCTCCCTTCATTTAGCAACAGGCCCACATTATCCTTTGTTTTCCCTTTGTTACTGATGTATTTGAAGAAGCCCTTCTTGTCGTCCTTCAGATCTTTGGCCAGATTTAATTCCAGGTGGACCTTTGCCTTCCTTGTCTCATTTCTACTTACTCGGACAACCTCTCTGTATTCATTCCAAGTGGTCTGACCCTGCTTCCATCTCCTGTGTGTATCCTGCTTATGCTTGAGTAAACCTTTGACTGATATCTTGCTCATCACGATGCATCATCCTTGACCCTGAAGGAAGTGATCCTTGAATATCAACCAAGTTTCTTGGACCCCACTTTCCTGCAGGGCCTGTTCCTATGGGATTCTTCCAAGAAGATCCCTGAAGAGACTAGAGCTCCCCTGAAGTCCATGGTTGTAATATTACTCACTGCCCTGCTTCCTCCTTGCCCAACACTGAACTTCATGGTTTCATGGTCACTACAGCCAAGGCTGCCCCCAACTTTCACATCTTCAAAAAGGCCTTCCCTGTTTATTAGTATGAGGCTGAGCTGCACACCATTCCTTGTGGGATCCTCCATGTCCTGTGACAGGAAGTTGTGAACACCCTGTGGTGGGTGTAAAAGAAATGCTAATTTTAGCAGAGCCCTTGTCATGGATCAGCCTGTCCATCACTTTTTTTTGGTCAAAGGCTAGATGGCCAGATGACAAATGATCCTGGTAAGTCAATCAGAGAAGATCTTGGAAGCAGCAACAGATCATGAAAATAGTGGTGATCGAAGACAGTACAAGTTTGACCTGAATGGATCACATTCCCCAAACTGGATCCAGACTGTAGTGACATGACTTCTCTATGCATTTAGAAGTCATGCCGAGAAGTCACATGTGTCATCCGATCAGCTCGTGAAGGTTGGCCTTCAACTGCAGGGTGACCACAGCCCATGTCCTTGGGAGAAGGAGTGGGCAGTATCCTGAGGACTTGGTCAGGGCATGAGCTGCCCTGGACTGGAGAGCCATGATCAGTACCCAGCCAGGATCAGTGAGCACCCAAGAGAGAATCTCCAAGGGTTTGGCATGAGAGAGAAGTAGTCCCATCAGGTAGACCTGGTCACATTGAGACAGTGGGGAACCAAAAGCCAGCAGTGAGAGTCCTTCAAAGCTTCTTCACAGGACTCCAAGAAATGGCTTGGCCACCCTGGCCTGGTGGATCTCACCACATACCACAGTGTGTGGCAGAGGGCACAGTAGTAGCTTCAGCTGTTGTGCAGGATAATTTTGCTCCGAAACGGAGAGGAACTGGGCACTGGCCTGTGCTTTCCTTTCTTCGTCTGGAAGATGAACTCTCTGCATTTTTTATCCGAAGGTCTGGAAGCAGTCAGTAACAGCAATGCAGGGCAAAGTGGTCTTTCACCTACAGACAACTTGCTCTCACAATTTTTTTCTGCCTCTTCCGGCCATCGCTGGCACCCTGGTGTTAGTAGGGCAGGCATGAGCCAGTGCCTTGCTGCAAGTTTTTGAGAGCTAAGCACTCCTCTGTGCTGGTCCTAGCCAAGGAGCTGCTGAGAAGAACAGCACAGCATCCCTCTGCGCTGTTCATTGTGGCATCTCCATGGGCTTACCTGGAGCTGGGAAGCCTCCTGCAGCTAAGCTAAAGGCAGCTGTAAGGGGACCTTGTCAGGGAAGTCGCAAATCATTCTGCATATTTTCTGCCTGGAGTAGAATCACAAGACATTTCTGAATGTATTTGACGTAGGTATATTATAATTAAATGTAAAATTCTGGCAGGTATTATTGAAATACTGTCTAAGTCTTGGGTTCAACTGAGTTTTGGAGAACATGCCAGAAAACAACAACAAAACAATTAAACAAAGAAACACCAAGAATCCCAGGAGGTAACAACTTAAAAATAGAGAAAAGTTGATACTAACAGAAGTGAAGCCAAAAATAGAAACAGCATTAAAAAAATAAAATAAAATTATTTTAATACAGCAGAATAAAAAAGGCAAGCCAACCAGCTATATAGATCCTAGTTGTCAGTTGAAATGCCTTGAACAGGACTGTAGAAAATGTAGATTTTATCTTTACTTTGCCTTGTCAACTAATTACTTCTGAATTAAAAGAAGATATTATCATACTGATGGTATCAAGATAAAACAGAAAGAAGCACATGTGTTCTCCCTGATCACCATCCCATAGTAGTCATTAAAAACAAAGAGAAAAGGAAAGATTTTTCTGTCTGTAATAGTGGACCTCATTAACATATCGGCTACTCCTTTGCTTTAGTGGAATATCAAACAGGTTGTGCTCCCACTTCCAGTCATTAGGCTTGAAGTGCTGATTGCTGCATATTAGAGGACTCCAGCTTCTCTGTGGCACCATCATGAGGAATACCCATAGATGTCTTTCCTACTGTGCATTAAAAGTATGACTAATTTGTCAATGAACATAGCTGATTTCTGGGCAGGTTCAAAAACTATATATAATATTTACACATATAGGTCAGAACTTCTCCATGTAATATATTAATGATTTAAAGCCACACTTGAACTTTTTAGCACACTTACTTTCCTGTACACATTCTTAAAAATTCTTATAAATAAAAATATTAGAGTTTATTTAGATTGACAGTGGCTTTCCATTATTTTGGCACAGCAACTACAAAATTGAAGGAAATTGCTACTCATAATTATGACTGCCCTTGGAAAAATAGAATTTATAAATGGAATTTCTTCACGGATCTACTGTTTTGTATGGGCTACAACACTGTTTGTGGTGCAGACATTTTAGTTCACTTTGATGACAAAATAAGAGCTACTACCCCTTAAGAAAAGGGCTTTAGGTCTTGTTATGATGTTTCTGTTGTTTGTAAAATGAACTAAATGGTACGCTTTATGGTTTCTGTGAGGAAATAACCATGGGGTGTCACAGACTTTCCAGAAGTGATGGATGCAGATAAATGACTACTGATGAGAATCATACATTGGTAGCCCTAATACCCCTTCTTCTGGAGGCACAGTAGTCTCTGTTGGGGAGCCATGGAGTTCAGAACCCTAAAATATCTTAAGCTCTAACTCATGCTTCTGTTCAATGCACCAGCAAAAGAAAATTGTAGAAGTGCTTAGGTGGTGTTTTCATTTGGCTTTTATGTGATTGCAGTGTGGCAATTAGTAATTTTAGACAATAAACAAGATGACAACTGCTTAGCAGCAAAAGGCAGAAAGAAAGAACTCATCAGTACTGCCATACTCCCACTCCCATCGGCCCGTTCACATTATCTCAGTCACACACCATAATTGGAAGTTAAGGTAGCAGCTCTTTTTTACACAGCATAAAGATATACAAATAACAAGCATTAAATAAGAAACATCACACCACATCAAGATTAACAAAAGTAATAATGCTGACCTTGCTAGTACTCAAGTCTTTTCAACCGCAAATAATCTTCCATCCTGACAGGGAAGAGCAAGACACCTAATCCTCTAGCATGTTCATGACAGAAGAATTGCCACTCCTTCCCAATTAATCATTACCTGAGACAGTTCCCTTATACTCAAAAAGATTGTTCTTTAGCCCTTTGCCAGCTAAGACTTCCCTTGTACAGAGAGGAGCCAGCTAGAGTTCTCTAAACTTTGGTCCAGCAAAACCCCTTGCATTTGAGATCTAGCATGTCACATTGGCCCGGGCTCAAATGCCCCTTAAATGCCTGTGGGGTTCCCTTGCCCCAGTATCTTAAAGAAAAGCATATCTAAATTTTATTGAGGTTTTCTCTTGATCAAAACTAATGTTTATTTGCAGTTTTTGTAAACACACTTTGGGTAGAGCTTTAGCATGGTATAAAGATTAATGACCCTTTAGAGGAGTCCTGCAGATTTCATTTGTATTCTCCACGCTATGCTTTCAGACTTTCAGAGAGCATTGCTGAACTTCTGAACCACTTTGTCAACCTTTTTAATTTGACAGTGATTTACATCTCTCTTAATTCATACTGGAATTTCTTCAGCTGTAGCTATTTGTTAGTTATTCCACTCAGGAGGGGAAGTCTTGGACTCATTGCCACAGCACAAGCTCTCAACACATCCAGCTGCGTAAATGACCTTGACTAAGAGCACCCATTTTTTCAGCCCATATTGGTACCCAAGTGTGTATGTAATAGGTCAGGTGCATTGTTTATTCGGTTTTCATTTCTCACTCAGAGCTAGGTCTCTAAAATCTTTCTCTTCCTCCCTGAAAGAAGAAACAGGATTGTCCTTCATAGAGAAGCATATATGTACAATCAGATGAGACAGTCAACAGTGCTTATATCTATGTTCATGTGGTTTTTCGTATAATGACTAGAAAAAAAGTTGGGAGTTCAAGGTTATGCCTAATGAAATTCTTGCAAAGACTGACACAGTTACACCTGTGGTTAAAATTATTCCATATGCTCTGACAGCATACACAAACAGCATTCAGCATCTCAATTTTGCAAAGATGTACTTGCCCTTACTGGAGATACCAAGTGTCTCTGGCTTCTAACCCAGCAAGCTGCAGAAACATCTGCAACTACTGCAAACTTTGCTGAACTGTATTTCATATTGGAGAAGAGGCTAAAGCAGGGACTGACTTTGCAGAAGTGATGTTTGAGGAAATTTCTATTTTTAGGCTCATTGTCATGGTTTAGGAACGGTATTCTCCAGTTTAGCCTTCCCACTGAAGCCACTCCAAACTGCTCACACGCTCCCCCCTGCCCCTACCCTGTGAGGCACAAATGTAAAAATCATGGATTGAGATAGGAATAATTTACTGGAAACAGCAATGAGATAAGAAAACAAAGAGTGACAGTAACTCTACTAATGACAGAGAGTACAAGGAAAGAAATATTATAGCTCACCGCGGAAATCCCCTACAATACCTGACTGTTCCCTCCACCACGCAGCCCTGACCTGGAAGAGAGCCTTTCCCCCATCCCCAAAAATGACACGAGGTGGTATAGAATAACCTCTGGGTCCTGGCCATGATCCCTGCAAGCTTCTGCAAAAATTAACCCTGCCCTGGCCAGAATCAGGACACTAATCAACATACCTTTTGAGACGATGGAGCACTAGAGTGCAGATGCTGTCAGCTGGAGGGTAGTCTCAATATTACACCTCTTAAACTCACTGAGTACTTCTTACCTCTTCTTTTTTTACACATATTGAAAATGTAGATCTCCCTCCAAGATCAGATAAGCTGTCTGTAGGGTAACATTACATTCTATTCCTTTAGGCAAGGATGAGCAAGCGCAGCTCCTTTCCAATGCATCTTGTGGCCACATGGCTCTAGTTAGTACCTCATTAAGAGCAGAAAAAAAGCCTTGAGCAACACAGAATGCATGGACTTTGTCTCAACAGTGTATTAATGTTGCTAACTGATTTTCATTTGTATGAAACATAGGCTAAGTGATATGGATAATATCTGTCTGTGAAAGACTATAAAAATATACTCTTACCTTCAGTATTGAATGGGAGAGTTCAAGTTCAATTGATTATTCATAGATGAATATAAATGCTTCTCAGTTGCTGCTTCCTAATACACAATATTTTCCTTTCTCTTACAATGACACCACACCCTCCCTATCATAGTGTATGTCATGTGATGTATATTATGCTTCTCTGGACCAAAAACATAAAATGATAATTGGCACCTAAATAAACAACCAAGAAATCCAGTTGTTCCACATAGGCAGCTTATTATTTACATTTCCATTGATACTGAGGTAAACTGTGCTATAGACAATATATCCATTTTATTATATTGTCATTTACAATTACTATTTGAGATCAACAGACTGTAATAATTTCTTTTACTACTGTTATATTGATTTCATTTGATATTAATCTTCTTACTGGAAATTGTGTCTAGCTGTTGCTACAAACAGCTAATTAATCTATAAAAGGTTTGGAATGCAGTACAACCCCCCACCCAAAAAAGCCCCATCAAAACAACAAATTTGTCACATCATCTGCTGCTTTAGGATTAGATAGCCAAACCCTGTCATAACTTTAACATGCTTTTATTCTAAGCAATCTGAAGCTTTTGAGATGATGTGATCTACTACAACATGGACATATTTCAAGAAATTCTACTATTCCTTTAGATATGATTAAGCTCATTCACATTTTTTATCCTTAATCCAGTGAATCTAAATGCATTTTTTTTCACTTTAAGGAACTATTGGGGTATACACTTTCTCTTTCCAGGTACTTTGACAGGTGGTAAGAGAACATCTGGAGAGGCCCTAGCTGTGGATGATAAGGATTTTGGCATTTCAGTTTCCATCTATAGGAATTTATGGCACTGATAGACCTGTAGACTTCCATGAGGTTTGTCCTTAGAAATTAGTGTGTCCTACCAAATGTTTCCATGGGTAAGAACTGAGGATGCGTCTGGGTCAAATATTTTTTTTATGAACTTCAATATTATATGTATATCTAAGGCAAACTACATATATATATAGGGATTTTTTTGGATGTGTAAGTTGCTCTTATAGATCTACCACCAAGATCACTAAAGAAAGGTGTTGGTAGAAACAGTTGAAGAAAACCGACATCTACCTCAAACCCTCTAACCAGGTCTGGCAACAAGCAACAAAGTCCCACAAAGTCCAGATGAGACACAACTGCTGTTCTGCTACGGTGCCTCCATTGGAAGTGTCCAGTGGTGGTACTGGCCTTGAGATATTCCCCTCTTGTCTCCCTTGCCATATGCTGTCCTGCCATCGCATCTGTGCTGTGCTAGCCCAGCTGGTTTTTCTTGTGGTATGTGAGCTCCCTTTGATGGGAAAAGATCAACAGGAAGCTTTGTAAGAGGCAACAGTTGTCTATACTTCCAAGTCTCTATTTTAAGACTGAAAATGATGAATGCAGTTATTTTGTTATGTTAACAGTTTCTCCATAAAAGAAAATAAAATTACTTCTGAGTTTTATATTTTTTCCGCTTGAATTTTCACAACAGTGAAATTTGGATAGTGTTACTACTGAGACTGTCAGGTAAAAATTCGTGGTGTAGTTCACAAAAATTATATGGGAACTGAGAATAATGCAAAGAGCTCTGGTTTGGATAAAGGCATTTTCCTTTTAAAGTACTATTTATTCTTTGAAGGAAGTTGCTCTGTTTTAATATTCTTTAAAAGTGCAGAATTAGATAATGAGAATGTAGCATTTGTTGAAAGGAAACTGTTTTCCATGTACTCTATTGTCTGTTATATTTATCTAGAATAAGAGTTGTTTAGTATTTGACTATTTAATTTTCTCTGAGAGCTAGGCTTACTAGCACTATTTATAATTCTACAGATTGTAACAGAAAAGTAAATTTTGGTTAAATACACATTGCTTTCTTGAATTGTATTTTTTTTTATTCAGTTGATTGTCTAAGTGGAAATTATAATATGTTCCTACAGATCTTTTTGTTTAGTTGCTGGAGGAGACTTGTACATAAAAGGCTTATTTGCATTATTTTTATATCCTTATATTTTAAAAGAATTCAGTCTTTAAACACTTATCCCTCAAAAATAACAAAATTGACAAAAGCATTAGTTTCTTCACATGATATATGTATATCAAAACCATAAACCTATATTAAGTTGCTTACACTTAACAGTTTATGCCTTAGCAAACTTTGCAAGAAATTGAGAACAAAGAAGACTGCAAGTTTGTTTTTGTTTTAAACATTATTGTCCTTTGTATTAATATTAATCAAGCATTGCACAAAATCAACAACAATTTGAATTAAGAACTTGGATATTAGAACAAAATCTCTGTAAGGGCCTTTTTCATGAATAGGAATCTAAAGGCATTTTCTAGTAAGCAAAGAATAACAGAATTGTTGCTGGGTTGTTGGTAGGGGTTTTTTTAAATGTATTTTTAATTTATTAGAAAAAGAATTCTAGTTTCAGAGAGACTGCAAAAAGCATAAGTACCTATCACTAGGAACTCTGGATTGTTTTGAAATTCAAATACCAAACCAAAAATACTCATCGCTTAAGATTTGTATACTTTCAGGGAGAGGTGAAAGACACATCCTCAAGCAGAAAAAAATTGGAACTTCCAATAGATCAAATCATTATTACTCTAATTTTAATGCATTGCATCAGCAAAAGACAAGACAATATTTACAATGTTAAAAATGGTGATAACACTATAAAAAAGGTAGAATTTTCAGCAAATATTTGTTACCTGCTCTAACAGGTAGAGCACCCCAGCTTACCTGTGGTTAGCTGGGGTAACCATTGTAGGAGATCCTTACAATGTGTCCTTCTCTAAGCTCCTCCCTATTTTTCCCACTAGCCCTATTAATATTTTTTTTGGGGGGGGGGGTTGTCAGCCCACAAAAACAAGGAGACAGGGAGAACAAATTTGCACAAAATGTTAATTTAAAGCCTCCTGGGCCAGAGTGGGTACTGAATCCAGTTTCCATAGTCTGGGTGAATGCTCCACTTGCCAGATATTAAAAAAAGGTCTTTAATCTGTAATTTTTCTAAAATGTGGGTTCTTTCTGTTTGACTGTGTTTAAAATGGATGTAGCTGTATTTTTGGTTGCCAAATTCAGTCTATAGAGAGGCCTCAAGACTGCAGCTGTGGGTCAACCCATGTGACATGGGCAGAGAAGCAGATAGCTTCATAGTATTGCTCAAGCATGAGCATAAACAAGCAGAGCTGGAGCAGAAAAGTCCCTCCTTCCTGGAGAATCAGCAGAAGGAAGACCCTCTGCTCCCCAGAATTGTCTAGGTCAAAGACTGAGACATCTAGGCAGTTTCATTGCTTCAGGAACGAGGGACAGCAGAGCAGAATTTTTGGGGTTGCAGCCTGGCTTGCTGTCTGTCTGGCACTTCTTCCCATTCTCTTTGTGTGCATGACCCAGCAAACTTATGGTCGCTTGGACTAATCCTGTTACACCAACTAGCTTGCAGTCTGACTGCTGTAGCCAACAGAGAAGGCAATGCCCCTCTATCGAATGGGAATAAAGATTTTATTTTCCCTTCTAGATGTTTTGAAATACACAGATGAAAGTCTCGCACAGGAAGTAAGTTCCCATTTTAAAACATGCCTGCAATATTGTTTGCCTGCAATGAAACAAAGGTTACATGTTTCAAAAGTTTGCACAGTAAGTACTTACAAGCTGCACATTGTTTTTCATTACCAATGATTTGTTTTCTTGCAGAACAACTTCTTTTAAAATATTAAACACAGTCAAAGTGACTAATGCATTTTTTTAATCTAAGAACTGCTCGATTAAATATTTACAAGGCACGCAATTTTGATTTCTGCCGACAATAGTCAAAACTTGTGTATAAAGATTAATTACTTATAAAGTAAAACACATATTTTAAAAACTGACATTAAAATTGCATCTGCACTGTATGATGGATTTTATTGTACTCTCTTTAAGCAAAGGACTTCTGGTGGACTTTTAGTAAAGTTTTAGACTGCTGATGGAAATGCATTATCTGAATTGACTACTGCTTGAACAAGCTGAAACCAAGAAGCAAACTCTTGGTTCTGATACTTTCATTATACCCTATGGCTACCCAATTTAACAGTATAAAAAATATGCAGAATTTTTAATTAGACTGTATTATTGTGAATTATAATCTTACATCAAAAGGTATTCATATTTCAGCTAAAATTAACCAACTTTGTAAAAATTGTCTCTAAAAATAGTTATTTTTTTTAACTGTAACATTTTGTACTGACTCTACATGACTGAGGTTTCTAATGACAGAAAAATAAATATTTCTTTTACTATACCAAGACTGCCCTCTAGAGTCTCATTGGGCCAAATTAATCGCTGGTGTAACCTCTCCAGATTATCTTTGAAATGTACATATCTTTACAGGCCTCATTATGCAGTGCTGCAATTTGAGTGATACCATACTTGCTTGAAAAAGTAGGCAATACAATTTCAAGACAAAGATGGGAATATTTTTTCACTATGAGCTCTGACAACTCATTGCAACAAAATACTTGTAGCCTCTTTACTGCAGATATTTCACACTCCGAGTCATAAAATATTAGAAAAATTATGAAAAAGAGACTAGTTTAAATCTCTTCCTAAAATCACATGAGAGATGTGTACGTCTATAAAAGATGACAGAGGGATTGTATGCATGGTAGCTGAATTAGGCTCATACTTGTTCTTTCTTTACAAGTCTTAAAAGGCAGCACTTCTCCCCTCTGAGGGTTGGATTAAGCTTCCACTGGAGCCAATGGCAAGCCTTAAGTAATCAAGGAAACAGAATTATTGCACTGATTGCCAGAAGCGTTTGTATTCAGTTGTTAAATTAATAATGGCTATCTGGTTCAATAAACAGTTGTGTTTCCCATTAAATTGTAGCTGCAGCGCTGCTTCTTATTACTTACCAATATATTATGCAAAAAAGACAGGGGAAGGAGTACAAATGAAAAGTAAACAGACTCACATAATATGGTTTTAAAATATACGATGCAAAGAAACAAACTTTTAGCACACACTTTCAACCAGATACCACCTCATATTACTGAGAGGCTCATTTTCAGATTAAAAGAATCTAACTCTCAATTACAACTCTGTAATTTAAATCAAAGAACATAATATATGATTTCATTTTTCTTCCCTCAAATACCTGAATTTTCACTTTTTTTCCTGGTTCTCTGCTCCAAATAGGACTGGCTTGTTCAAATCAGGTTGCACTTTGCATTTTTTATATATTCTGAGGCAAATCCAGGATAAATAGCCCCATCAAGGTAACTGAAATTGGCTCGACTTAGATAAAGCCAAAAGGATTTGGCCCTACATTGATATTTACTGGAATCTGCACTCATTCAGTAAAGTTTTTCTTTATTCTCATCATTCTATAGGAAGTAACAAAAAAATAAATCTGGATCACAATAAATGGCACTGAACTAGTAATTTATTTTTTTTTAACTGTAGTTTTGTTGAGAATAAACCTCAGTTACTTCATCATTCTGTGTTATATGGTTCCAAGTTCTAGTAATGTAACTGCACCTGTATTTGTCTTACCAGGGAGATACAAGACCATTTTCCTCAAGACCATTCTCTCTTGAGGATCTGTGGAGTTATTCTTGGTCATTGTGACTGCCACGTGAAGAGTTACAGCCAATTATTAGGACCAATTTCACATACTGAGGGCAAAGCATGAAGAAGAAACACTACACGCACAGAATACACTTTGCAGGCAATCTGGGAAATATTTCCATAGTATAACAATGCAAAAACTTACAAACATTATGCTACATATCATAGACCTAAACTGACAAAAACACCTACCAAATGAACTTTTTGTTTCATCTAAAAGAAATTATTGGAGTTTAATCTGAAGGCCACTGCAGTCAATGGAAGTCTTGTCATTGAGATGAGCTGGCTTCTTACTCATCCCTTCTTATCCTCTGTATACTTGAGATGGCAGGAATCAATTTAGACCATCTCCTAAACACATCTACACAATCTAATGATCACAGGGCACTAGATGAAGAATTCAAAAGCCTCAGACATTTCTCTACTGTTTCAGGAAACCACTTTTGATATCACTTTCTTCACTATTTCCCTTGGCAATAATTGAAAATTAGTCTGCATTTCTCATTATCTCTTTTACATTGTAATAGGTTTCCTACTGTTCTTTATATTTGGATCCTGTTTTTCTGTCTATGCCTTGGAAATACTTGCAGTCATTCCCAACATCAAGATATGCTTCTATCTTTTAGGGAGTATTGATTTTTTTAAATCCTCTAATTTTGTTGCCTTCAGGCTGATATTTTTCACTATTAGGCCACTTTTTCACTAAAACAGAAACAGAGATAAAAGAAGCATTTTAAGAAAAAAAAGCTTACTACTGATTTATCTGAGTCACATAAAACATTTTTCCTCACCTAACCTTATTACAACCATGATTTCAGAAATAATGGATAATTTATTGGATTTGGGTGCTAAACAAAAGAGTTGTTATATTTGCTATGTTTAGAAAGATAAGAGGCATTTTATATAACCACCTGCTATAATACATGCATGAAGGATGAGAACTAGAGCTTTGCACTCGACTGAAGAGCATTGTAACCATTAGCCTACAATTTACTTCAAGGCACCACTTTTAAAGTGTCCCCAGTTGGAGTTGTTCCACTTTGTCTGAAACCACTATGATAAAGAGCAAGCTTGTGAGAATGAATCCACTGCTCGGTATTGATGTTGCTTTTCTGCATAGTGGAACTATATACAGTGTTTATAACATTCTCATATTCCTCAAAAATGTATGATTATGCTAAAGAAGGAAATGCTGGAAAGAGAATAAATCAGGAATTTGTCCTTTCTTTTTTTCCCAAATATTCCTTCTCTTAGTGATTAGAATAGTTTTTAAGACTTAGATTTGTCTGTACTCCCCACAGTAAGAGGAAAGAATGTTCCAAAGTGAACAACTGAACCACCGCAGCAGGGGGTCCATGGACCCTTTCATGTGCTCTGGTGCTGATGCAGAACTGAGAGCATGTGCTTATGTTGTCTCTTGCACTGGCACTAATGCAAACAAGTGAACAACCAGGTCCAACTGAAACCTTACAAAACCAGTGATTAAGTTTTGGGCAGATCAGCTTGCAGAAAAGGATCACCTCTGCACATGCAAAGGAGTGGAAGGGAATGCATGGTGTATGGTTGAGGTGGAGGGAGGTACAGTAGCCCTGAGTCACTAGTGGTGTTCCCCAGGGATCAGTGTTGGGCCCAGTCCTGTTTAATATCTTTCTTGATGATCTGGATGAGGGGATTGAGTGTACCATTAGCAAATTTTCAGATGACACCAAGTGGAGGGGGAGTGTTGATCTGCTGGAAGGCAGGAGGGCTCTGCAGAGGGACCTGGACAAGCTGGAAAGATAGGCTGACTCCAATGGGATGAGGTTCAACAAAGCCAAGTACCAGGTCCTTCACTTTGGCCCCAACAACCCCATGCAGAGCTACAGGCTGGGCACAGAGTGGCTGGAGAGCAGCCAGACAGAGAGGGACCTGGGAGTTTGGATTGACAGGAAGCTGAACGTGAGCCAGCAGTGTGCCCAGGTGGCCAAGAAGGTCAATGGTATCCTTGTTTGTATCAGGAACAGTGTGGCCAGCAGGACCAGAGAAGTGATTCTTCCCCTGTACTCAGTGCTGGTGACGCCACACCTCAAGTACTGTGTCCAGTTCTGGGTCCCTCAGTTCAGGAAGGATATTGAGGTGCTGGAGCAGGTCCAGAGAAGAGCAATGAGGCTGGTGAAGGGACTCGAGCACAAGTCCTGTGAGGAGAGGCTGAGGGAGCGGGGGTTGTTCAGCCTGGAAAAGAAAAGGCTCAGGGGAAACCTCATCGCTCTCTACAACTACCTGAAAGGAGATTGTAGATAGGTAGGTGTCAACCTCTTCTCCCAGGTAACCAGCAGTAGGACAAGAGGGCACAGTCTTAAGCTGTGCCAGAGGAGGTTTAGGTTGGATATCAGGAAGAAATTTTTTACAGAGAGAGTAATTAGACATTGGAATGGGCTGCCCAGGGAGGCGGTGGATTCACCGTCCCTGGAGGTTTTTAAGATGAGACTGGATGTGGCACTTAGTGCCATGGTCTAGTAACCACAACAGTGTTTGATCAAGGGTTGGACTTGATGATCTTGGAGGTCTTTTCTAACCTGTTTGATTCTGTGATTCTATGATTAATTAGATTTGGTTTAACTATGTCTTCAGGAAGGAGATATATGAAAAGGAAAATAACTTGAACATGAGCAATAGAATCTCAGTTAATTACCCTGCCAAAACTTTCTTTCTTCTACTTATTTTCTCCTTCCACAATGCCTTTCACTTAACCAAACAAGTTTCTTTTGGCATTACCAAATTCATCCTCTCCCTCTGACAGCAATTACATATGTAAGAACTGGGTTACCTCTTTTGGAAAGAAATTGCTTTTCAGTGTTGTTTGATTGACAAACAAATTCCACTCCATCTCTGGTTATCAATTTAACTATTGAAAAAAAAATCTTATTTCCAGTCCTAAATCCCCACAGTGTGAGAAAGGAAGAATCATAGCACATGAGATGTCTAAACAAACCATTGTAAAAGTATAATTGTATTTAAGCTCTGGTGGACAAGAACAGTCAATGTGTGTGTGTGCACGTGTGGATGTATTCATTTCAACAGACATCCATAAAGCTAAATTAAGAAAGAAAAGGGTCCATGCAATTTTTTCCCCAGACTCCCAATTTCTTGCTCTTGCTACATAACATTGTAGTCAGATAAGGATTAAAGATATGGTGTTTCTTCTGTGATGCAGCACAAGATTGCTTCAGTTAATCTAAAGTCAATTCTGAAGTTTGGATGAATTCTTCACACAGAACTGCTAAGGACACAACACCATCCTGACTGCTGTGCCAAAGAGGAAACCAAAGTACTAACTGAAATTTTTTCCCTATGTAGCAGATGAGTCTTGCTGGATCCCCAGCACAGGAGGTGCATGTAGAAGTTGTATCTCTGGAGACAATGGCATGCGCTGCATTCCCTGTGAGTCTGCACCAGTGGTATTGGAGCTAAGACAGATCTTGGAGTGATTAAAACTCATACATTTGATATTAATTTTTCAAAAGCAGTTTAAAATAGCCCCTTAGAGAGTCTCAAGGTTGTGAAATATTCTGTTGAGCTAGCATGCTCTCATTCTGAATTTATACAATCTCCACTGTAAATTTTGAAATCTCCTCAGAACGTTCTTCAGCCTTTCTTTAAGGACCTTTCTGAATTCTTCCCTGTAATTAAGGCCACTCAGATAACAGATATAATCTACCTCTAACATTTCTTGTTCCATTATTCTTTGGAACCCAGAGGATGCACCGGTTATCCACCTCAGTAGTCCTTCACAGCTGATATTGACTTCATAATCCTCACAACGTCTCACAATACCTTCACTGTGTGAAAGGCAAACACAGACTCCTACAAATAATCCTGAGTCTGTAGTTTGCTCTGGTGCTTTTTCATAGGCTGCAGCACTACATATGTCACAGGTCTGGCTATATTAAATTCAGAAATAGCATCATTACCTATAGCTGGCCCCAGAGATCCTACTTTCTACCCAATGGATGTCTGTACTAAATGTCTCCATCTGATATCACAGAGTGCAGTCTTAACTTTGTAGCTCTTTCTTCATATGGAACAAATTTCTTCTGCCGCAAATAACTCCGAAAGTAAAGAAATACATTCATAAGCTACAGTGGCAGAAAGCATAGCAGGGACTACGTGTCTTTGGTAATAAATGCACTCCTTTTTTCCTTATTCCTAGCTGGGGAAAAAAAAAAATCTACTTTTTTCCCCTCAATAATTGCAGATGCTTATACACCTAGAAACACGGAGAAAGGTGCATATAAATGCTGTTCTGTAGATATAAGTCTATTCCTTTAACTAATGAAGACCTTAAATACGGTTCACTGAAACATAGGACTAGGATCTTCCTTGCATCCTGGCCCTTGATATCACAGACAATAGTATCCTAAAACTGATTTGATAAACATATTTGGTTTACCTTCAAAGTTAGGTCTTTTTAACTGCAATGACTTCTCTGGAAGAACTAGGATAATGCTTAGGAACCTCATAATTTCAGATCTAAATGCATCTATAATATTTTTATGTCTATTTCTTCTTATGCCAACATTGCCTTTTAATTAAAAAGGTTATTTCCCTTCACTGTGTTTACATACTTGATATATTAATAGATTGCAATCATAGCCTCCTCCATACTTCAATCTACTTCGATAAACAAGTCAGCCTTCTGCATTGTCCTTTTCATAAAGATGGGTTCTCTGTTTTTCTAGTCTTCTTAGCCTCTCTGTGCATCTGATCCAGTTAGAGTTCATTGCTTCTGGACACGGGTGAGAAGAATCACTTCCATTGTAAAGCCTTGTAATACCAAAATGCAATGTCAATAGCCCTTCTCCATGTCTACTGCCTATCCCTGTAGTAGTCCAGAAGTCTTCAGTATTGATGGAGCTTTTGACTCTGCACCGGTAAACTCAAAATAACTCCAACACAGTTTTGATGTTCAATCAAGAAAATATTAACAAAAGTTGATTTGAAAGTTCATGAGCCTAACTAGTAACATTTCAACCTTATACTTCAACCTGCCCCTTTCAGCACTACTTGTTCCAGACTTTGCTCACCTGTTTTCCTCGCTTCCTACCTTCCTTACACTTTCTCCAATAAATCCCATTTTCTCAGTTTTGCTTGAGGTTTCCCACATGGTACTTCCTCAGGCCCACAGATGTAAATCAAACTGACGAAATATACTCCCTCTGTCAGTCCCATGAGACTTTGTTTTGATTTGTTCTGATCGCACTTTGTCTAATTTTCTCTTTGTTTTTGAAATTTTTTCATCTGTTCTTTCAAAAGTATAATATATACTTCAGATGAGGTTCCAAGACCTGCAACAATTTTAATCATATTCTCAATCTTTTACAACACTAGTTCATACCCCAATATCGTTCTCCTGATCTGATTGCAAGACTATTGAAAAATCTTACTTGCAATGTTTTAACTGGAAATTCCTTTGCTAGTTGTTTGAGATTATTTGATTTCCCCCAGCTTGAATGCAATAACACTTCTTGAGTGTTATTCCTGTCTCAGTTGAAGCTATTTATGTTTCAATAATCTTATTAACATTTTCCATCCTCTTGCTCTCACTAAAACATCACATTATTTGAAACTGAATCAAAGTATTTACTTAGTTTGGAGGCTAAACTGAAAATGCCTTCCATCTAGAGGAAGAAGGTCTAGCAGATTTACTTCTTCTTTAGTTCTTCGTCATTTGTCTTGCTGTTCTCTGCAAGGTCTACTTCATGTTGAGTCTCTGCTTATTGCTGACATCCTTCTTGAAATGACTATATATCCAGTTAGCTCTGGAGTCCTTTCCCATAATTATTTTCCAATTGGTTTGAGACAAATTTTAATAACATCAGCACCTTGGGTTTGATGCTGAAGGCCCTGAGACTTCATTCTACCTGAATTCACTACCCAGTTCCCATGTTTATTCAGGTTTACCTTCTTACTTAGCTACAGGTCTGTTTATATTTAGCCTTACATTTAGCTAAAGATGAATTGACTTGTGATCAGTAAACTAAGTTTTCTTTCTGTTTTCCATTTCACTTAAGTGTCCTTATCACTAACCAAAAATGAAGCCTAAAGTGGTATCATCTGTTCTTTTAGCAGTGACACTTCAGTGGAAGAAATTGTTTGCTTCTATGTAACATGGAATATCTGTATCATACCATACTTATGACTGTTTATTTAGCAATTTCTATGTTTTTGTTGTCTTCTGCAAAACTGTTAAAACCTCTGTCTCATCTCACATCTGTGTCATGTTCTTGCTCCTGACAGAAATCACCACCGTTATGTCGCATCAGGATTAACACTATAGCAGAGGCGAGTGGATATCATGCTTCAGTAAGAAAATCTTATTAAAATGTAAGCACATGTTTAATTTACAAATGTAACCAGTAAAGTTTTTTAAAATATTCCCACTTCCATTGCTTATGAACAACCAAGATCCTCTTCAGCTTACTCAACTCTGTCTCAGATACTACGAGATTATGGGGGACTACGTGATGATCATGTTGTTCCCCCTTCACCTACGACATAAGGTGCTGAAATTTGATCCACTCAACTCTCTCCTAAGATGTTTCCTGTGTAACAACAAAATATTTTTAAGTAATCTATAAATTTTGGATGTGAGGGTGGAGAATCCATTGCTTCCCATTTGCATATTTTTAATTTGCATTTTTAATTACATGATTATACACTGGAGTTTTAAAAATGCTCAGCGATTGGATATTTTCTCCCTTTTATCGTAATGCCCTCATATAATTTTTCAGTCTTCTTTTTGATAAACTAATTGGGCAGTTCAAATTTCATATTTTACAGTATTTTTTCCTGCCCTTGTGTTTGATTGTTTTCTTCAGTTTCCATACATCCTTTCAAAAATATGGACAGTTAGTGAAGATAATAATATGAAATGAGTCTTAATGCTACTTCTGTTTCTAATGCAACTTGCTCTTCTCCTATTCGTTTATACCAAACAGCCTTATTAGTTGGTTTTTTCCTGAGTGATTCATAGGAGATTAGCAAGTCATTACCATTATTGGCGTTTGTCACAGGGGAGCGCTAGAGTTGTCAGCATACCCAGATAAAAAGAGTGATACTATTTTGGCCTTGTCCTCTGACAAAACACAAAATATCAGTCACAAATGGTGCTGATGTGCTGTACCTCCATGCTGATATGGAATCTCTGAGAATTACTTTCAAAATGGTGCATGCACACTCACACCCACGTGTAATTTCACATGCACACGTGCACAGACACTGCTGTTGCCTTGGGGGAGGAAGGAGCAGAGTGGGACGGTAAATAGGGAGGGATTGTCTCTCTCTGTTGGGCAATCTGAGAGTAAAGTTAGAAATTAGATTAAAGAATTAGAGACTGAAGCACCTTGCTGCTTGGCTGCACTACTGACTATCATACCCCTTGAAGAGAAACATTAATGTGGTCTCTGATAGGTGACTCACCTGAATGAAGGAAAAATGCTGTGACAGTAATAGCTAGTGAGTGTGAGTCCAAATTAATATTGCAGGATGAGATGTCTACTTTCTTGAATTTATAATTGTTTAGCAATGAAAATATGAGATTATAATTGTCAGATACTCTGCTTTTCCTGACTTGGTCTTGCTATAATTTTCAGTGCTTACAATTTGTTTGAAATTGAAATTCAAGAACTGCAAAACTCAAATGCCAGTGGACTTTTAAACTGTCCTGTTACTAACACTATCTAAACTGTGATTTTAAGAAAGCACTATAAAAAGAACAGCAGAATAATCCTAGCAGAAATATTTGTCTAACGATTCTGTCTAGCAGAATATTACTTCTGGATGTACAAGTTTTCATCAAATCAAAACTTTAAAAAACTGAAATAAACTACTGCTTTATGAGAAGATAGCACTCTGGGCCCTCTGACAGGTTTAACATGGTACATTCATCCACATATGCAACAGTGTTTAAACTGTTTGCTACATGGATTTTTTTATTGACCTGTGTTTTTTCTTTAGAAGACCACAAGCTCTGTATACCTTTTAGTACTAAAAATATTGTATTTGCACGTTCCGGACACTACAGAATTCTCTCCAAGGGCTTCATTTTAGTCTCTAAACGCACTCACTCAGCCTCAAGTTTTTCAGGGGAAAGAGATGAAGTTCACCGAAGAGTCCTTTGAAGTTTGGGTAGGATATCGTTTTTCTAGCAGTTAAGTGATGTACAGAACCTTCTTCATTTTGCAGCTACTGGAAAATCTCAGAAACAATAATGTTTTTGTCTGCTGCACTTTTCTATGTTTTCTAAGAAGCAACATGACTTACCTTATGTTTAACTGCAAAGTATAAGTGCAGTCTGTAACAAATAAATGTAAGCAGTGTAGGCTGAAGCCCTGGGACACATATTACTTATACATATCTTGTTGGTAACAGAACATAAATACTTCACTAAAGTCTCCATTTGTAATTTGTGCTGAACGTTTCTGAACATATGAAATATGAATTACATTTTGTAATGGCCCTTTGTGTTGAGGTCTAGCGGGAAAATATTGTTCTCCATGAGACAAAGTAAATTGCAATGATTCCTGAAGGGACTTGACTTTTGTACAAGAAAATACATTTAATCTGACATAGTTACTCTAATGATCTCTCATGTTATCTTTTATTGAACACAAAATGAGGTACAGCCATCAAAGTTTAGCATGCTACTGAGTGCACCATCATTAGAATACCAATACGGGGCTAAAGAGAATTTACTTAGCTCTACACACTTTTAGGAACTCACAAGTTCAGTAGAATGGTCTCTGTCACCTGGTATTTAAAGGAGGAAGGCTTGCAAAATGTGGGTTTAGAAACACGCACTTGGACGAAAGTTGGAAATAATCATTCTCTCTTCACATGTGTAAGGCATCGAGGGACCTCTAAAGAAGAGAGGGCTGAGGGGAACTATTGCTGACTGCAGCTACTTAGTGGGACATTACAGAGAAGGCAGAGCCAGAATTGGTCAGCAAAAGAATGATGGTAACAGGTTTGAGAGAAGGAAAGTTCCATTTTTATATTAGGAAAACTATTTCACAGTGAGGTGAACAAACATAAAAAGGGGTTGCCCAGGGAGGCCATGGGATTTTCTTCTTTGGGGAATGTTCTAAACTCAGCCAGAAAAGGCTATATACAACATGGTCAAAGAGAGCTATGTCTCACTTCAAAGTCAGCCCCACTCTGAGCTGCAGTTTGGGCCACATGCCACCAGACACCCTTCTGGCCTACGTTATTGCATGATTCTATGGTCTTATTCTATGTTTTTTCATAATTATAATGTATCTATTATATGAAACCCTATTTCACCTGTAAAATGGAGTACATTTATCTGTGACTGAAGAATATAAATACAGTAAAAAATACAGTAAAAATACAGTAAAATTCCATATTATCTTGTATTATAAATATGACTAATAATATTTCTTTACAGTTAAAATTTTCTTCCAGATAGTTGTATAAGACTGAATCAGCTTCAGCATAAGGTTTTATTAGCTTCTTAAACTTTAAAAAATATTTGTAATGTACAAGTGATTGTCATACACTAACTTCACTATTTTGCTATGTTCACACTATTCTTTTCTCCATCTGATCACTTTTCCTAATCTCAGCACAAGATGAGACACCACTGTGGAGAAATGGCAGGGTGGGGGGAGAATTGCAACATGTGTAGAAGAGGCCTGCTGAGGCTACACTTTAGAGACTTCTATTATTTTCAGTTGGGTTTGGTCTATATTTCTCCTTAAAGAGGGATCAGACTTTTTTCTTTTTTAATATTCTTATTTGCGAAGTTTTACAAACAACTTTTTTCTTTTTTTTAACACAGAAGTATCAACTCCAACATCAGAGTAAGTTCAGAGGAAACAGCTGCACCTTATACATTGATTTTAGTTAAACTAGCACAGAGAAAGTGTTCTTGATACTTGCAAAAGCCTTTTGCAAAACCCAGAGTCCCATGTTTGATAGTATATAGTTTCTTTCTGGGTTTTTGATGCTTTGAAAAAGAATTTTGGAAAGTGTCTAGAATCTAGTGATATCCATCATAACATTAAAGATTAATCTCAGTTCAGGATGTTTTTGTAGCATCACGTTTGTCTCTTATTTTAAAACATGGTAGATTTTCTGTCAATAAACTGTACTAGGGAAGGTAATATATAAAAGAATATTTTTTCTTTTACCAAGAGTAAAACAAAGCATACCTACTTTCCAAACACACAAAAGGGAATCCAGAAAGGTTCAGGCCTTTTCATCATATGTTTGTGAGATGGAAATAACAAGAAACAAAAAGTTTGTGATTTATCATATACCACACAGCAAAAATCTCGCAGATCTTGAAGTGCCATCTTGCCACAGAAGGTACTCATTATCCACCAGAGAATTCATCAGACTAACTCCTATTTCTCAGTCTGGCCTAATTCAGCAGTCCGTCTTCTTGTCTATAAAGCACATACACACTCAAATTCACTTACATGTCAGATTACGTAACTCAGATTAAGCATTAAGCACATGTCTAAATCACCTGGGACTTTAATTAGGCAACTAGTGAAAAAGGCTAGAATCCTAATGCTAGAATTAATTTTGAACAGAAAGACCTGGAATCAAGAATGCCAGCAAGATAGTATGAAAGAAAATTGATACCATTAAGTCCAAAATGCAATCAAAATGCCATAATTAATCAGTAATGAAATAGTTCTGCTGTTTTAAATGACAAAACCAGTAATGAAATACAAGAAAAAACTAATAAACAATTAGTTAAAAAAGAGCTATTTAATTAATAATGTAGAGTTTATACTAAGGAACTTAATTGCCAAGGAATACACATATGCTAAGAATGTATCAATTAAGGTTTTATTGCAATCTAGTTTCAGGCCAGAAGCTTACAATTTTAACTATCCAGCAGTGACAAAACAAATCCCAGTAACTGTTACAAATCTATTTCTATCAGGTAACAGAATTTGGAAAAGCTGATGAAAAGCCAGAAGTGTAACACTCAGGGGCTTTGTTTTAAAGGCAGAAGAGAAATACTGATCAAATTTTTGAGTTTATGTCTTTATTTTTAACATTATCTAGAACAACATTTAAAAAGTATCTACTGAACTTAATCATTAAATCAGCAAGTCTGCATGATTTTCACATAGAATTCCAAGGCACTGCCTTGACAGCAATAGCTGACACTATTTTAATAGGTTTATTAGGAACTGAAACTGTAATGAATGTGCTAGGAATGGAGGTAAAGACACTGTTGTGTGGTTATTTTCAAAGGGAAGTGTAATGATCATTAGCCTTAATGGTCAATGGTTGGTCAATGGAGGTGTAGTAACAACATAAAGCAAATTACATACCAAAGTAAGCAAAAATATTCAATTTGCAAGTTAAGAGCTTCTTTGGTTTGTTTCTTTGTTTTTGTTTTTGTATTTTTTTTTTAAGACACATTAAACTACTAGAAATGAAATCTTCTGATTAAATATCACAGGCACAGAACATAGTTGGGTCTTCAGCTATTTGGTAATATCTAACATTTCTACTAAGGTTCTTTGCTTTTCCTCCTCTGATTTCTAACAAATGATTGCATTGTAGCTGTTCTTACAAAGGGAAGGATTTGAGCTGCAAACACTTCCAAAGATGCTCTTCTTTCAAATAGGTAAAAGGCAGTGCAAAGTGATGCACTGGGGTGTTGTACCTGAATTTTACCCATTTCTGCTTATACATAAAATATATTTTCCAAATGAGATTAATACCATTCCTTTGCAACACTTGCTCTTGTTATGTTGTTTTTATTTGAGCTAAAAGAAGTATTAAGCTGCCTTAAAATGTAATTATATTATTCAGAAGTAGTGGAAAAATGTTTTCTTTTGTGGTGGAAAACTGAAAATACTACAGAATTATTAGATTACAGAAATAACAAAAAGAAGGAAAACAACTGTAAAAATTTCATCCCACTGCTGCCACTGGTATTAGGGTTGTTCTAGGCAGGCATCTTTTGTGCCTGGTGAGTTATGCCTGTAAATCCAGAAGTTTTGACCATCACCCTTACTGCTAACAGAAACTTTAAAACAATATTACAAATATTAACAGAAGCAGAATTTGTTTCAAGAAACCAGTGTGATTTGTTCAACAAAATATTTACAGTGTCTACCCACATTGCAATCAAATTAGGCACATGGCTCATGAGATTCAGTTCAACTGCAGGAGTGCTCAACAGAGGAAGAATTTGCTTATCCTTAGTGATAAATATGTATTCTGACCCTCTGTTGTCTAGCAAAACACGCAGAGAATGGATAACATTGCATGTAAATGTCTAATGACAAGTGCCAGGATTAATGTGACTAAGCCTGGCAGTGAGATAGACCTACTTGCTGCATATTCTGCTAATGGATCAAAAGAAGAATTGTACTTGCACAACGAGTTGCAGCAGAGGTTAATGCATCTTGTAGAGAAAGGGAAGATCCCAATCTCCTAACAACAGCTCATAGGAAAAAATCCCTCTTTGGCTCTTCCTAGGACAATTATATCTACAATCTAATTGTTGGGTTTTGCTTTAGTTCAAAATATAACATGGCTGTCTACATGGTTTGCAAGTAGTTCCTTGTTAAACATAAATATCACTTGTTTTATTAATTGCACCTCATAAAAATCAATGATAACTGTACCTGTGCATGTAAAGGTACAAGAAAGTTTTATTTTATGATTTGACTTGCTTATAGGCAGCCTTCATATGCTTTGTATGGAAGAGGTGGCATTTGGGTTGTTTTGGTTTGTTTGTTGTTTTATTTTTTAATTTTTGTTTCCTAAAGAGCAATTCCTCAATCTTTTAGTATAAACAAATACTCAATTTTTTTCATCCTAGATTTTTATTCAGAAGACAATCCATCTCAGTGAGAGAGAACATTTATTACATTTAAAATTTATTGACACATTCTTTGTAGGAAACAGCCCTGCTAAGAAAAAACCATTTCAAGCACCGTGCCAGATCTTTCTGTCTTTTCCTACCCCTCTCAATACAGAGGAAGGATGTGAAAGTGTGGCATCCTGCCATGGCTGTGCAGTGGTCTCAGGAGGGGCAGACAGAATATATCTCCTTCCTGAAGGGAGAAAGACGCCAAAGGTCTGTGAGGATGGGGGTGAGCTGTGCAGGGATGAGGATGAGGATGGTAGCACAGATTTCAGGACATTCATTTTGAGCATGCTTGTGCTTTCTTGCTGCTGTGCTCAGTGCCCACAGCTCTGCCTCACAGCCTGCTTTGCCCACATGCCCCATGCCACTCCCAGGAAGATACTCACTGACACTCCATCCTTCATCTTTACCCACCCTGAGAGACAATCAACCACAAAAATGGCTCTGAAAATGATCTTCTGTGATTTTTTTCATGTCACTTGATCTCAGCCAGAGGGAGGACTCACCTAGAGAGCTGGCAGCCTCCTGGCAGGAAAGGTCTGTCTGCCTGAAGGAAGAGGACCTCGCGGGGTGCACTGCAGGGATGCACTGTATCTCCAAACACGGGCCTGCCCCCATAGGCAGTAGGCTGGCTTCATGAACCAGCTAACAGAACAAGACAGAGGTGGGCAGGCTGAGGTGCCATACTCTGAGTCAGTTCTACGTGGCCTAAACAGTTCTGGTTATGCCAGTTCAATTTCTTCTCTTTTTCCCCTAAAGTACAACATCTTTATGGCCTGATACCTCTGACTTTCCCAGATTAAAACTACTCAGCCAATGCTGGTGTTAACTGCTGTCTATTTGATCACTTCTACTCTGTTCCTCTCAACTTCAGGACCACCCGTGATTCGCATCCCTCTAGCCTGACTCTTCTCTGTCATGGTATCTGGCAGCCAGTCAAGTTCACTGCTGACATTTGCTGACACAAGTGTCATTCAGCATTTTCCTGTGAAAAACGCCACTGTTTCAGGAGTGCATGGGAGCTCATATGGCTCACGAAATACCGCATTGTCTTGTGGTCTGAGAATGCTTTTGTATTGCTGGAGGCCTCTAACAGACAGCATCTGCCTTCTCCACAGCTGACTCCTGGCAGCCCTGCTCTCCAGAGGAGTGCCATCTAGTACTTTCAGTTTCTATCATCTACCCAGCTAGCAGAGGGGGTGGGGGAAAGAGCCCCATGTTAGGAACTGAGGTTACTAGTCGCAGTATACTGTAAACAGTTCTGCCAGCCCTGGTGCTGGCAGTTTGCTTTACCACTTTCCTGTACAGAGCAGAGTGCACTGGCAGACAGTTGCACTTACGTAGCATTATGAAAATTAATCCTGGAAGGAGGCCCAGTGTCATTGTTCGCAGTATCCTCAACAGCTACCAAATACTCAGAATTTGCAGGAATATTTTTTAAGGTCCCATAACTGAATATTCTCCTTTCACAGCATCCATATTTTGACCTGATCTCTTACATTATATGAACGCGCACACACGCATTGCTCCCCATAGGTGAGGAACGCTGTGCCAGGAGACATTCTACTCATAAGAATATCTGCAATTTCAGACCAAAGGCCCACTTCACTCTGAATTGGGCATCTAGCTGTGGCCATGAATGGATGCTTAGAAAGAAAACACCAAAGAAAAGCATTGGGTAGTATATCCCTACAGTATCTCATTCAGCTTCCAACAATTTGCAGAACAAGGCTATTTAATCTCTTCTTGTACAGAAATCATTCCTTCAGATCCCCTTCCTGTCACTGTTCTCTGCACATTTACTAGTTTTATAATATGCCTTTTTTATTTTTTTTGATGATGAAGAGGGCTAGAACTGCACACGCTATCCCTGGGCACACCAGTATTTCATATAATGACATGATAATGCTTTCTATGTTGTTCTCTATTTCTGTCCCAACAGTTTCTGCTGATCTACTTGCCTTTTGATAACAGCTAAGTACAGAGCAGATGTTTCCAGAAATCTTACAAAAAATCCTTTTCTTACTAATACATATCCAAAACATAAACAACAGTCCCCTCCCCCTGCCAAAAAACTCAAGCAAAAGAGTCATTTCTGTCTAATTATAAAGGTGTAAATTTTATCTTTGCCAAAGAATAAAAGGAAAGTCTTGCACAGTACAGTCCTTACAATAAAAACAAGTTCATATTCTTTCTGTCATATTTCTTCTGGCCATTCTAGGGCTGAATGAATTCATTATATCTACCTATGGACCTCTCAGTCTTGAGCATTCAAGCTGTCATTCTAAATGTTTTGTGCGCATTGTCCTCTGTGTACTTCCTGCTCATACTATGAACTTACTGAAGTGAAACAGTCCAATTAAGACAGAAAGCCTCTAAGGTTCCCTGCACATTTATTATTAGGGGTGTGGATATTACCTTCATACCTATGACTTCCCATTAAAGAATATTCAAAACCTTTTCTCGAGAAGTCTGCACATTTCCAATGTTTGCAAGAGACCTTCTTTGCAACCACACAATTCGGTGCAGGGAAGACCTTTTTGAAATAAGTTAATGTAGTTAAATCCAGTTTCCAGTGGCTACAAAAAATTGAAAAATTGCCAGTCAGTGAACATCTTGATAGTATCAACAAGGTAAAGATATAAATATATACATATATACATATATAAAGAAATCTTGTTACTCAAAGGAGCATGACTGGGAGAACAGGTAGCAGAGGTTCGTCCTTGTGACTCCAGGTGACTTCAGAGGATCCCCTATCGCTCCTCTGCATTTTGGTGATGTCATGGTAAGTAGATTGAGGAGCGAATTCCATATTTCTTCTGAGACAAATAAGACTGTTCTGAACTAGAAATGCTTTCCAGAACAGGTTATTTCTCCTAGAAACTGTCCTATTAGGACCTTCATCTACAGTACACAAAAAGGAAGTAAGCAGTAGCAACCTCAAGAAAGTATTTAGAAATAAAAGAAGCCTCTTAGTCTAAGCTTGGGCGAGGAGTCTGAAATGGTCAACATCAAAAATCTGTAAGATCTACTTGGAGGCCATAAGGAAATACTGAAGTCCCCTGAGCATGATGTTACTTCACAGAACTGTTGTCCCAATACTTACGTGATGTTTGCCTCCAAAGCAACATAATCAAGGGGTGTGTGTTAGAGGGATTTGAATTTGCAAACAAACAGAACAGTAACTCCCAGAGGCCACAGAAAGCTGGGCACTTTAGTGTTCTTTTTCTGAACTTCAGGTTGAATTTCTGCATAACTTGCTGTCATTATGTCTACCCTGCTTGTAGAAGTATGAACAAATCAAAGGAGAAGTTGGCCCAGGAGACTTTTTGAGCCCTCAATCCAATGCAGAAGCATCATAGTCCAGGCTGGAGCACTGTGAGAATTTCAGCCTTAACTTTAAACAAGTATATTTCTATACCTCATCCTGTGGGGAAATGAACGAAATCTGTCCTCAGTTCACCTTAAAATTTCCAAAACGAGAGTGTAGATAAGTGCCAGATTCATCTTTCATCCAGCCCCTTACCTTTTTAAGCCAAAGTCATTATTTCTAAGCAAGCTGATTCATTACTTTGGATTTCTCTTGCTAATTCCATGCCACAAAAAAAAGCAGGTCAGGGCTTGGTAAGGAGCCTTCAGAAGTTGAGAAGAAATCTGCCCAAAAACAACAGCAGCAACAGCTGGAGGAATCAAAGCAGTTCCATAGAAATTAGGGGGATGGTGGAGGGCAATTACTAAGAATCATTGAATAGAATTGTAGAATACCCCGAGTTGGAAGGGATCCACAAGGATCATTGAAGTCCAACTCCTGCCCTGCACAGGACCATTCCCAAGAGTCACACCATATGCTCGAGAGTATCATCCAAACACTTGAACTCTCTCAGGCTTGGTGCTGTGACCACTTCCCTGGGGAGCCTGTTCCAGTGCCCAAACACCCTCTGGGTGATAAAGCTTTTTCTAATGTCTAGTCTAAACCTTCCCTGACACAGCTTCAGGCCGTTCTCTTGGGTCGTGTCACTGGTCACCACAGAGAAGAGATCAGTGCCTGCCCCTCCTCTTCCCCTCACAAGGAAGTTGTAGAGTGCAATGAGGTCTCCCCTCATTCTCCTCCAAGCTCAAAAGACCAAGAGGCCTCAGATGCTCCTTGTAGGGCTTCCCCTCAAGACCCTTCACTATCCTCATAGGCCTCCTTTGAATGCTCTCTAAGAGCTTAATACCTTTCATGTATTGTGGTGTCTAATATATAATTGTTGACTTGTCCTTTTCTCCTGTACCAGACTATTTCTAAAAATGGGATCACAATACTGTTTTACCCATGGAGATCAGGCCTTCTTCTCAGATATCTTGAATGGACTCTGATAAAATATTTGGGGTGATAATTCATTGTGTCACTGTCTACAAATCCCGTTGAAGCTCTGAAATTTAAACAAAAAATTCCATGTCACTAAAATTTCAATTTTTATGTTTGTGATCCAATTTGAGATCAACTTCCACTCAAGAAAATGGGAAGCTTTTAATACTATGTAAATCTTCTTTTGTTTTGTTTTGTTTTCAAGTCATTGTTTCCATGGATTTGACTGCCAAAATTTTTTTGTCAGAATTGGGCTACTTTTGCCAAACTTTTCACTCTAAATCCAATTTTTGACCAAAGTCACATTGAAAGACTTCAGCCAGTTCTACTAATTTGGTTTTATGTCTGTGATGGTGCTTATTGACTCTAACAACATTTCTGTAGGCATTGTACACACTCAGAAATAACAGTCCTTTCCCCATGTCTGCTCTCCAGGTCTCCGTTGCTCACTTCCACTGATGATCATCCTGTGATGAGAACAGCAAAGCAACCTACCTAGTACTGTCATTCAGTGAGGCTGAGCAAAGAGAGAAGCAAAATATCCAAGCTTGTCCTTATCATTTAGCTTCCAACAAGTAAAGAGAGTTCTTAGAAACCTCAAAAGAAGGAATGAAAAGGGAAAACTTGGTAGCAAGAATCTCCAGATTTTTTTTTTTCTGACCTAAAGAATGACTTCACAAAGCATAAAATGCACGAAGCTAACTCAGCTCTTTGGAAGAGAAGTATTGATGCAGCCTAGCAGAGAGAAAGAATTTTTAAGAAAACCACACCATGATAATCACAGTCGTCTTACAGAGGAGTGGACCTAAAGGATCTTAGAAGTAAAGCTGAAGTTAAGGTTTCAAGACTCATCAAACCATTTGGAGACCACGTACCAATCCATACTGAATTTGGGTGATCCTCTGTTAAATTTTTTAAGGTATGGCTTCAGAGACATTAGGAAAAGCAGCATGTTCTCACCTGCAGTATTATGAATAAACAAATTATTTTTGATGAACTAAGCAATCTCTTAATAAGGTAGAGTGAGAGAAAATTGTCCCAACTAAAGGAAATGGCAGAATTAAGCAAATTTGATGTGAAGTTTAGAAGTTTTCTAAGTCCTGAGAGGCCTTTCAGAGATTAAAGTAAATTGCTTTGGCGTACAATATGCACTTTATTAAATTCAGATGACTGGAGGGAGAAAATCTGGGATTTGATATCTACATTCACCCAAAGAAATGTCTTTAAAAAAGGACAGCAGCCAGATTTAAAGGAAACAAAGTAAAACCAGGCATTCTATATATGTAGAATCCTCATGAGAAAAAAAAAACCCAACATATTTTCCCTTGCATTTTTTTAGTTGGAAGCAAATTCCCTAAGCATAGCTTGAAAATGTGCAATGGTTAAGAACTCCATTATCATTCATGCTTCAGCAACTTCATTATGTACACAGGCCCAGTCTTTTACAGGCTGAAAGAGCAATCCTGATCCATGCTGCATGCCATCTATAACGTAGCCTTGCTGAAATACCAATAACACTAACATCTGTCTTGTGCAATGTTAAAAGGGAAAAAAAAAGAGAAAGATTCCCATAGATAAAATGCTCATGAGGATGACAAAAAAGGAAAATACAGAAATCTATGACAGACAAATTTTATTAATGGCTTGACCATATGCATCCAGGGCATAATTAACTATTCACAGGTGAAATTAGCAGATAGGAGTGTCTGTCGTGAGCAAATTGAATAGACCCTGATTATATCAATAGTTTTCAACCAGTGTCCCCTGGTTATCAAACTATCAAATAAATTTGTCCACTCTCTCCTTCTCTGGGAGGAGGGGGTTAGGAGGAAGGGAGAACTTTAATTATCCGGCCACGGTATATGGCAGGTCATTAATAAAACCTAGTTATCTGGCTGCAGGTTTTATAGTTTTACTGCTATCTATCTTTTATCTAAATAAACATTTGGAAAATGTCCTTAAAATTACTGGAATACTTTGCCACTTCTCCACCAGATATTTGAAAATGAAACTTTGCTGGATTTTACTATACAATGCATGGCGTCACCTCAAAGACTCCCACCTTCTTCCTCCTACCACTATAATGGAATTACAGAGTTTGGTAGTACATACATTGATGGATCTAACCAACCTGCAAATGCAGATAAGGGTAAAATCACTTGATGGGTTAGTTCTCCTTAATGTATATTTACCCAGCCTTTATGTTATGTATGCATTTTTTACTTTCATGCCACATATATCAATGACAAATGTAAGAATTGAAAAGCCAGTAATAACATAAAAGAACAGCATTTTTTTGTCTGTGGCACAATTGCCAGAGATAGTATCTTTTCATTTGAATAAAGAATAGTAAGAAATTAACATTTTTGGGGTCCTGGTCCTGATTCTGTTTCAAGTACATCCAATTTTTAAACTCAAATGGACTTTTATCATACAACAGAAGATTCCAATAATAAAAGCCTTACATTTCATCTACACTGTATTTTTTCCACAAGTATTATAATGATGCTTCTCATAAAGGAATATAAATGTTTATTTTATATACATTTATAGAAGTTCAGTATGGCCCGTGCAAAAATATTTCTTTTGAGGAAAACCAACTCATAGATACATTTCCCCATCTGATGATTTTTAGTATCTTCTCTTCTGTCTACAGCATATAGTACATATTTACTTGTTTTTAATATTACCTGTTTTCTTTTCCTATTGACCTTCAGAAATGTGAAGATTGTATCATTCTATTAATTAAGATTTTGTTATCCAGTAACTTAAAAGGGGATATATATTCTAATTTGGGGTTTTTTGTTGGTTTTTTTTTTGCATATGCGATCTTTCATAGTTCTGGGAACATTTTTAAGTTAAAAAAAAAGAAGAAGGAATTTAAATCAAATGGCAGGTTGGTGAAAGCAACTTAATTTCCATTTTCAAAAACTGTAAGCCTCAAGCATATATTGCAGGTTTCATTAGTAGCATTATTAATTCTGATGAATACTTTCCATGTGACCTGGAGCAAACTGACATAGGGTGCACTACTGGGATGGGAAATAAAAGGAAAGCTCTTGTACTGAAGTTCGTTTAGAAGTAAATTAGGATTACAGGAAACCCCTATGTTAATGCTGTACTAGATAGAAGAGGAAAAAAACGTAGTGAGATCTTTTTATGATTTTACAGTTGCACCATTTCAATTTCTTTCAATACAATTACTCCAGATTAAAGAGTGAAAACATTGACAGAAGAGTGAAAAGTCTCTATTCCTGATAAATCTCTGTATTAGCCAGAGCTTGTGTTCACAGTAAACTCAACAGCCTTGGTAAGAGCAGAAGAGGAGTTCTAGTTGGAGAAGTCAACCTCTTTTGGAGTGGAACTACAGACAAATAAAAGTTTTAATTACATTGACATTAATGTAGTTTCATTGAAGTCAAAGAAACTATCAGCTTGTTGAAGATCTAACCTTATTGCAATTTTTTATCTACATAGTTTAGAAATGCATAAATTTGAAAAAATACATGACTGTCACAAAAGAAAAGGAAAAAGCATCCATTAGTAAAATAATGCATTATTTGCAACTTCTAAAGAATAAGTTTCTGTTTAGGTGTAGTAATCTTGTAATTCTTTGTTGGCTGAGGTAAGTTAGTCACATCCCCTTAACTTTCTAAAAGATATAAATCTGAAACACCTCTTTCAATAGTGATTTTATCGGGGAATTCAACTTTATATCAGTTTTGCTAATTATATATTGGCATTTCTTTTATATTTTCTGTATTAATTTTATAATATAAGTAAAGACTCTCTTCCTTTGCAATTATGGTTGCTCCATTTTCCCTACATAGAGCTTTGGTGGTGATATAATTAAAAAATGGTGCTTTGCACAGGCAGTATTGCACATAGTGAAAAATGGTAGCTATTTCCACACTTCACAGATCCAGCTGCTATGAGCATTAAAAATTACTTAAAACACAAATTTATCGCATCATGATTACAATGGATTGTGTTGTTATATATTAATTGAATTGTAAATTGCTGTTTTAAATTAAAACAGAGCTTATTAGGAATGGCAAGAGAATAATAACGGATGAAGTAATGTTTCATGTAATTGCCAAAATAAAATAAAAAATCTGAAGAGAGAGAGGAAAAAAGTATGTTCCAGACAACTACCTCTTTTGAAAAATTGCCCTAGAGCTATTGATGGACTGTATATTTCAGTGTCTTCAGTGAATAACAGCCTTTAGTCTCACAACTTAAGGAACTTTTTGTAGCAAAATAATAATATTAGCAATAATAGTAAGCCTGGAGAAGAACTATCTGCAGATAAAACACTATTTTTACAAATGTTATAAGTGTCATCTCTATAGGAAAACAGAATGACTGGCTGGCAGATACAGCTATGTAGGTGGTCAGGAGGATTATAGGGAAGTCGGGAGGAAATACCAGCAGATGCAAAACAGAACAGTTTCAGGATGACATATCCTCCTCAAGTGATGCCATCCAAGAAGTGGATGACAAAAAAGGGCATAAAAAGAACAGCAAAGCTGCTGAAGGAGCTGAAGCACAAGTCTTATGAGAAATGGCTGAGGGACCCAGGGCTGTTGAGCCTGGAGCAAAGGAGGCTTAGGGGAGACCTTATCACTCCCTACAACAAAGTGAAAGGTTGTAGCAACGTGGGGGTCAGCCTCTTCTTCCAAGTAACACATGATAGAACAAGAATGAACTCAAATTACACCAGGGGAGGTTTAGACTGGATGTCAGAAAAATTTCTTCACTGAAAGGATTATCAAGCACTGGAACAGGCTGCCCAGGGAAATGGTTGAGTCACCATCCCTGGAGGTATTTAAAAGACACATAAATGTGTGGCTTAGGGACACAGTACAGTGGTGGACTTCACAGTACTAGATTTACAGTTGGACTCACTGAGGTCTTAAGGGTCTTTTCCAACCTAAATTATTCTATGATTCTAGATACACCCTGTAAACATGAGAAAAAATGGACTTAAACTAGTAAAATTCAAGAACAATATCAATAAATAAAGTTCTTTTTTATTAGGAAACATAAAAACAGGCAATAGACTAAGCCGAAATATGACATATTTCTGTACAACTCCAAGGTAAGTGAGGCAGATGAACAATGCTTGACAGATTTTAAACAATGTAGAAGAAAAAACACCAGTAGACTACTGTAATAAAGTTAGCTTGTGAAGGAATGACTTTCCCGATTTAAAGTATCAAGTTAATAAGGCAAAGTCATGAAATAGATAATCAGTTATCATATACCTAAGGGTTTGAATCCCATGTCTTTCTAAAAATCATATAATATTGGGACTATGTTACAAGTAACCTATCAGAATGGTCATTAAAGGTGATGTGTTATGGAAGATTAGGAAAGTTTTAAAGAGAGAAAAACTAGAAATATGGATGAGTTCACTTGCTCCTCTATAAACTGGAGGAATTGTGCACAGGGGCATGATGTTTTCTGAATTTTGGACACAAAGTGATGACTGGTTCTTAGTGCTTAGCCAGAGAATGCACAAGGCAAGAAAAGGCCACAGTATAATAGTAATCACGATATATTCAAATTCAAAATTGCATGGAATGAACAAGTCTCAGAATTTCAGTAAAAAAAGAGGGTTTTGAATAGGAATTTAAAACAAGCTTCTAAAAAGAAATGTTTGCAAGAGATCCCATCCCTGGAAGTGTTTAAGGCCAGGTTGGGCAGGGGGCTGAGCAACTTCATCGAGTGAACATTGTCCCTGGCCGGAACAATGGCAGGGGATTCGGAACCACATAAACTTTAAGGTGCCTTCCAACTCAAGCCATTCTATGATTCTATGATTCTATACTGTTTTGAAGACCTTGTATTAGAATTCTGGTGTAAAAAGGAAAATATCAAATAACTTGAAAACCACTCAATAAAGCTAAAGCTAGCAAGGCTACCAACCCAATGACTGTAAATGAGGATGTCCAAGCAAGAGCAGATTGTCTTCTAAAAGAACAAGAATCGGGAGAGAAAAAGAAGAAATGTTTTATATGTATATACACACGTATATGCATGTATTTAGATAGTAAAAGAGCTAGAACTGACAGAGAGGTTCCAGCTCTGCCAAAACTTACAAATTAGTTTTGCTTGAAGGAGAAAGGACAAAGGAGTTGAGAAGACTTGGTCATATTGTCTTTACCAGATGTGCCAGACTGACTGTATTTTGAGCAGTTAATGGATAAAAACCACTGTGCCGTTCTCAGTGCCCCTCCCTGGCATGTGTGAGATGAGCAGTGATGAGCAGCGATGAGTTGCTGCTGGTCACCATCCAATTCCTCAGCCATTCATAGCAGCATGTTGCTTGGTGAGCTACCAGAACAGGTCAGATACACATGACTACTTCTACTGCTGCACACCAACCTAGAGCACCAGCCACAGGCAAAGTCAGAGTATTTCCTATTCCAGGCAGGCCTTCATCTGAGTTGTCATGGTCAGAGTGTCTCATGGTTTCAAGCCAAAAAGCCTTGAGGAAGGGTAGAGAAAAAGCTCTCATGTTTCCTCTTTATGGCATATCTAATGCAGTCCCGGGTCTGCAGCTGGCTGTACACGAGGAAGCAGGAATTTTGTCCCTGACTAAAATTACATGTATATTGTGACCTTAGTGGGTCATATGCTAGAGCCTGCCAGGAGACCAGCTTTCTGTTGGTGGGGTAATCCCCCAGAGTATGTGGACATTCTCCAGAACTGGAAATGTTTTTCTACCTTTCTACTGGAAGGTAGAAAAAAGTGAGTCGAATGGAAAAGAGGTGAGAAAATATAGGGGGAGTGTTGGGAGCACAAGGTTGTGAACACTTACTTCAGCTCAGTCACTAAACTTTCATTACCCTATCTACAAATGATGATGCTAACAATATGTGTGTGGAGTTGTATTCCTAGAAAGCACAGGCAATCTATCTGTTGTACAGTATGACTGTGGAAATGTCTGGCTACAGAAGTTTCTCACATATGACTTTTGCTTGAGAAGCATTTAGGCAATCTGCAGTAGTGTAGTCACATATCCCAGCAGTGATGCAAGCCAGACAGTTGCAAGCAATCAGTGGACTCATATAATCATGACATCATAGAATAGTTTCGGTTGGAAGAGACCTTTAAAAAGGTCTTTTTAAAGATCACCTAGTTCTAATGTCCTCACCAGGAACAGGGACATCTTTTTCTAGTCCAGATTGCTCAGGGCCCCATCTAACCTGTCCTTGAGCACTTCCAGGGATAGGGCATCCACAACTTCTCTGGGAAACCTATTCTAATGCCTCACCACCCTCATCGCAAAAACGTTTCTTCCTTATGTCCAATCTAAATCTACCCTCTTTCAGTTGAAAACCATTCCCTCTTTTTCTGTCACTGTAGGTAGTGTCTTGTGCCCAGCTGTCAGTAAGCAGGGCATGGATGCCCTTGTGCTTGAAGAGCCTGTCATGTTGTGTGTATGTGTTTGTGGTGCTTGGCAGGCAACCACAAGCTGACATGGTCATGGAACCTCCTCCAGACTGCCAGGACCTTGTTGTCCCCAGATTCAAGCTGCCAAAGGCTTCCCAGTGTCAGGTAGCTCATGTCCCCCAACACATCTGTGTTTGTCCCATTTCAACAAGTGTAAAAAAATTACACGTAAGTGAAAGTAAGCTCCTATTTCCTGCTTGAGAATCTTTCTTCACAGTGTTAGAAAGTTGAGTGCTGAAATATAGTTGCAAATAGAAGGTAAAGTGACATTGTGCCTTTGTAGGAGTAGACATTCCCGGGCCAGGTGCTCGTGATTCAGTGTGCTAGAGGCACTGAGATCCAATACCAAGATTCTAGAGGTAGTAAATGCTCTTCTTCTATAAAGATATAGACCAGCCTACACTCACAGTAGTTGCAGAACTATTATGAGGTGATACCTTTCAGTATGTCAGTGCTCATCACAGTACCTCACTTATGTGATGATGAAGCCCACACAGAAGTAAGCTTCCTTCTCACAGGCTCAAGGCTGCCATGGTGGATGTTAATCCTGGCTGTGAAGCATCTCAGTTGCCTCTTGGGCAGGGTTCTATGAAGATATTGAGTGGTACAGAGGGTACAGAGCAATGACCTTCCTCCTCCAGCCCAAATAAAGCAATCCTGTTCCTTCTAAGAAGAGACAAAGTGATTGCTTATCCATTTCAGCACAGAAATATGGATCCAGATGGCTCTCAACCCCTGAGCAGCACTTCTTAACACCAGGGTAGGATATTCTTCTTTAGTATTGGAAGGACTTCCTGACACTCAGTTAATGAGCTAGAACTGCTTTACAATGAGATCATTTCACCCTGGAGTCTTCTGGATTTCAAAGATAAGTTATCTGATCATTCAATTTACCATGCTGTAATCACAGCCAATCTCCTGCCAGTCATTGGCTTTAGCAAGACAGAATTAAAGTGATTCAAACAGTGACAGACTTTGTCTTCCAGTCCTGTTTAAATGTATTGCTCAGGGGTTTGCTAGGACTCTTACATGAGTCTTTGAAGACTTGCTCTCTATGTTATCTTTCCATGAAGATGGCTTTTTGAGTGGGCAGTACCTCAGGACAGCAAAGAAAATCCTTCGTGTTGAGTCTTCTCACTGACTCCATACAAAGAGTTTTCCCCAGAGCTGCTGCTGAGTTTCATTTCTGGCAGATGATCAGTGCCCTCACATGTTTCATAGGTAGATCTAAAGTGTCAAACACTGCATATGGAAAAAAGTCTCTCTACTGACACCAGAAATACCCATTTATATAACCTCCCATGTCTTATTCATTATTATCTAAAACCTTCTAGAGTCCTACATTCACTACATGAGAGGAGTCTAGTAAGGTAATTTTCTTAGTCTATGCAAAGATGTGGGTTCACTCTGTCAAAGCTCAGCTTTCCTTAGGAACATCACTAAGAACAGCTCAACTCCAGTTATGTTGGTGCTAGGATGTACTGGCAAAACCAGTAATTCATACATGTTTCAAGCATTAAACTTTCACAAGAGTGTGTAAGTTTGATGCTCTATCCAATCAATCAGGCTTCTTTTCACCTGAAGATTTTAAAATCCAGTTACAGATAAAGGGAATATTTAAATTCCCTATAAGGAAGTTGCATTTTTATAGTCTATAAAGGAGTCCTCCTAAGCACAGGAAGTGTTAGAACCATCATCCCTTACATATTGTGTTATTTTTTCAATGAAAAAATTAAGTGCTTTAGCTTTTATGTACTTCATGGAATAGATAGTTTGTTTTACTGTTTCTCTTATTTTGCAATACTCTAGCCTTTTGCTCTGTTTTGGTTTTGGGGTTTTTTTTTCAAAAACAGTGCCTTACTAAACCTATTTGGCTCAAATACCTTGTGTTATGCCTTTACACAGAGAAATTTTGAAAGAAAAGAAAGATCTAGCTGGTTGCTGTAACACATTAAGGCTTCATGTAACACTAGCTATATTTTTTACACTTTTTAGTATAGAGTATGGAGATTCTACTAAAAGGTGAGGACACCAACAGTTTTGGTCAAGGGATAATTTAAAAAAGAGGTATGTCTGTAAAAAAATTTAGTGGCATTAATGCATTATAATTAATGCAACATAAGAGGCATTTTTGTTCATGCTGAGATGTTTAAACATTTGCCTCCTAAACTTTTAAAAGTTAAGTCACCTTTGTTTAGTCCCCCTTTCCCCAATCAGTTAGTATAAACAGCAAGCCAAATCATTCCTCTTCATTCTTTTTATTCCTGTTTGTTACTACTGTTCTGGTTTTGCAATCAGAATCAAAGGATATGTTTAAACTATGCTCTATCAAAGACATTCCAAATAGATGAAAGTTTTAAGTTTCAAGACTTTTTTCACCAGGATATATATCTAGCACTGTAGCCACACAAATGTACAAAGTCATGGTTCTGTAGCAGATTTTTAGAACAGAGCTACTTTTAAGGATAGCACTATTATTGTCAGAATATGGCTTCATGATTTTAGGGGACTTATAGATGGTTGTAGTACTCAAAACCAGAATTCACAGCATTATGAGATGATCAGGTAAAGAAAGAAAAAAAGATAATTTGCCAAACAAAATATTTTTTAATACAAACTTAAATATGAATGTATTTTATAAGGCCCTGGTGAGACCCTCCACACATTATTATACATATTTCTGGCCACTCACTGAAAAAAAAAAAAAAGGAGTAGTTTAAATAGGAATAGGTGTAAAACAGATCAAAAAAGATGGCTAAGTGAGCAAACACCCTAGAGTACAAGAGGAAATATAAAAGAAGTTGTCTTGTTTAGCATAGAAAAATGAAAGGTAAGAGGAGTTAAGACTGTGCTGTATAAATTCAGCAGGTGGCTATATGCCACAGAAGGAAATGAGCTACTTAAGAAAAAGATAATGTTAGCAAAGAACAAATTAGTATAAAGCAGTCATGAATAAAATTAGACTGGAAATTAGAAAAAGATTTCTAAGTACCAGAGAAGCAAGGTTCTGGAACAGCCCTCTAATAGGAGTTGTGGAGGGCAAAACACCTATATAATGCTAAAAGAGAGACTGAAATAAGTGTTAATAAGGGCATCTTGTGTAGTTGTCTACAATGTGGAGGACTGCCTCAGTGACCTGTCAGTTTTCTGTCATCTTTATCCTTTGTGGCTAAATTATTTGCTGAAAGGTCAGGAGGAAGTCTGGGTAGATCTTGATTCCCCTATATCGAAGATCAGCATTGCAAACTTGCAATTTTCCTTTTTATTCCATTGTGGCTTTAGTTTTAAAAATATGGCTGTTTCTAGCCTTCCTGGCTGCAGAAAAGAATTAAAAACCTACACGTATTTTAGGAGCTTAATAAAACCTGGGGTTATGAAACACCTAATACTTTCAGCTAATCCAAAAATTTGCGCTATAAATAATTTCTCATTCTCATTCAAATCCAGTTTCCTTCCCAGAAACATTACTCTCCCCAGTACTTTATAGCATGCTATGAAGTTATTTTCCCCCAAGAATAAAAAACCCGCTGCGCACCATTCGAACTATGGCCCCAAGCAGGCCTTTCTCATTCCCTCCAAAAGAAAGGATTGAGCTCTAGACCTATTTTGTTGGTACGTGTGACCTGCATCACCACGTGCATCCTGTCAGATAGTTCATTAACAGCTTAAAACAAAGGAAAAGAGGCTCTAGAGACAGTCTGTGAGGAAGTGTAGAATCACAGAATCATCATAGAATGGTTTGGATTGGAGGGGACTTTAAAGGTCATGTATTTCCAAGCCCCCCCACCATAGGCAGGGACATCTTTCGCTAGAGCATCCAAGTTTCTCAAAGTTGAATCATTCCTTCCTATTTTACCTCTTGGTAGGGAAGGATATGATACCACTTCATCAGTGTTTAGCCACACTGCAAAGGACTGAGTGTCACTGCAAGCCACCATCCTTGTGGCTGCACTGAGCAAGTCAGTGATTCTTCTGGTTGGTTTGCTGGGCTAGCCATCTTTCAGCCACTCTTCTGAGCTCTGCCAGTTGAGGTCAAATCCAGCAGAGTCACAGTCACCTGTGGTCCCCTACCTTAGACAGTTGGCTTCTTGAGAATGTATCTGACATCATGTGTTTTTTTTACAAAGGAGGTTTTTTACAACATTCTTCGATATGGATCTTAGGTTAAAATTGTTGCTTACCAATAGTGATGCAGAAGTCGAGATAAGCCCCATCAGTCAACTGCTTTTCTTCCTAGCATCCACCACACACCATATTCTTAGCAGGTTAGAAACCCAGTGACTTACACTATGTCAAACCTTCTATGGCTATGTGGCTTAGCCAATTAGAAAGGTTGACTACAATTTTGGGATAAAGGCCACTGCTAGGGTATAATGTCTCAGATATTGTCCACACAGCAGAATCCCACTATGTGTTTTGTCTAGTTACAGTGATTTCTCTCAGCTATAATTTTCACCCAGTGTTATCACAGCACAGATGCTAGACCCTTCATTGTTTCAGCATGCCAGCCACTGGACTTTCAGTAAATGTGGCAAGGCTTACAGCTCCATGGTAAATTCTTCAACAGCTTCACTTTTGTCATTCTGAAAAAAAATACCAGTTTTCCATAAATAATGTTTACGGAGGTCAACTACATAACAAACTTTTAGCAATTCCATGTTACGGTTTTATTTCTTTAGTCACCTGGTTTCAAGCACAATCTCATCCCTAAAAGACAGGAAAGTGTCAGTGTGTTACTCTCCTGGTGTACTCAGGCAGCAAGTCTGGAAAAAAAGAAAATCAGCTACCTTTTGAACATTTTGAACTGTATACCTTTGCAGTGCAAAAAGGAATCTTTCCAGCTGTTTTCAAAGCTTTGTCATCTCTGTGATTCCCATGCCATGCTGTCATCCTTTTAAAAACAAATAAAACATAGCTACACAGTTCTATCTGTGAAAGTAGCATTTATTCACCTCTGAGTTACAGGGAAAGGGGGTGAAAAACTGACTTGCACAGAAAAGGAATAGGTAAAAATAGAAAAAACAACATTAAGTTGTATTTATTGTATTTATTAAATTTTTCTCACTCCTGACTAGAAAAAGTCTAAGTCATCCCACATTTCTAATAAATACTCAAGAACCCATTAAAGACATAGCAGTAGCTTCAACAGCCCAGGACAGCCTGTGTGGATTTTTAGCGAAGTTTCCCATGAAAATCAGGCTTTTGTGACCTGCCCATCCATCAGGTCCTCCCTCTGACCACAGAATATGTTACTTCCTCATAATTTCCATTCTGCTGGCCTATTTCAGCCAAAACTGATACTTGAGAAAGTGGCCCATGCACCTCTTTTCTGTTTCTCTAGCCTTCATCCCCAAGATCACTCTCACTGTTTTTCCAGGGGCTTTTCACCCAAACACAGCAAGTACAGGGAAAGACATTAACGGGTTTTGCCCTACACCACAGTCTGTGGAAAAGCTCACCAGAAAAGGGAGAAACCTCTTGGTGTCCAACAACACATGGAGGAACTGCCTGTGGTGCAAGGAGACTGCAGCAGCGCTTTGGAGGACATACACACCCTCTGCCTCTCCTTCTGGCTGAACTGTGACATTTTGCCTTTGTGCATCTTGGCCCCTTAGTCACATAGCTTTTATCACACTGTGTCATCAATGCCCTGGCAGCCAGGAGGGCCAGCCATGTCCAGGAGGGTGCATCAGGCAAAGCATCGCCAGCTGGTCAAGGGGGGTGATTGTCCCGCTCTGCTCTGCACTGCTGCAGCCTCACCTTGAATATTGTGTGTAGTTTGGGCACCACAATATAAGAAAGATATTAAGCTCTTAGAGAGCATATAGAGGAGTTATAGTGAAGGGCCCTGAGGGGAAGCCACAAGAGAAGTGGCTGAGGTCACTTGGTCTGCTCAGCCTGGAGGAGACTGAGGGGAGACCTCATTGCAGTCTACAACTTCCTCATGAGGGGAAAAGGAAGGGCAGACACTGATCTCTTTTCTGTAGTGACCAGTGACAGGACCTGAGGGTATGGCCTGAAGTTGTGTCAGGGGAGGCTTAGGTTGGATATTAGAAAAAGCTTCTTCACCCAGAGAGTAGTTGGATATTGGAACAGGCTCACCAGGGAAGCAATCACAGCACCAAGCCTGAGAGAGTTCAAGAATTGTTTGGATGATACTCTCGAGCATACAGTGTGACTCTTGGGAATGGTCCTGTGCAGGAGCAGGAGTTGGACTTCAATGAACCTTGTGGGTCCCTTCCAACTCAGCATATTCTGTGATTCTGTGATGTATGAAGATCCACTGGAGTCCAACCCAAGACCTTTGACACACACACAAAAGGAAATAGCTCATGAGCAGAATCTGATCCAAAACTTTATGTGAAGAACCACATTGCAATGGTGTGACATGATGTATTAAATTTAGCTTTGCTTTCCCAGATAAAAAGCCCAAAATATTCATGATGGTAGTTTTAATTTTGAAAAGGAGATCTGCACAAAAATGCAAAATAAAAGCATTCAAAAGGGTAAAATTCCTATAATAAATGTTTATGTCTTTAATATAAATTGTATATTATATTTATTGTATTGCATTGTATCATTCCTGATTTATTACAGGCCCCTTAGTAGAAAATCAGAGTATGGTTATACCATCTACTACGGAAATGCTAACACCCCTAATTACAATGGAAAAACAGTAGAGTAAGGGTACTGGTACTAAACTAGAATCCTTCAAACACTGGAACTGACACTCAAACAACCAGATGAAAATGGAACCTCAACTCAGGTGACCAAAATAAAGCAAAAACTAGATTTAATTAATAATAAATTAATAACACATATATAAAAAAATTAAAATACTTCAAAACATTTTCAAACTCTCCTCTTTCTCTGAACAGTGAGCTCAACAGACCTTTGGAAAACAGAAGAGGACATGGATGTCACAAAGATTAAAAAAATTATCTTTCCACTTCCTCCCATCTCTAGAACTGGCAGAAGAAATTTAGCAGTGGCGGTTTCTCCAGTGCCACAGCTGCAGCACATCTTTGCTGCTGGTGCGTTTTTGGATTTGTTCCCAAATGGATAGTGCCTAAGACCAGAGTGCACTGACTGGATGGGGGATGACGTTCAAGCAGGGATTTTTTTACTGTCCTCGCAAGTCTGGAGGCAAGACACTACCATCTCTGTTGAGGATTAAAGCTAAAAGTGGCCTGAGCAGTTGTAATGATGGCAAGTCATAGGCTAAACTGAGTGCAGGTAGTGTGCTAGTACTTGCAGCTCTTGAGTAATTACATCATAAGAGCAATTTTACAATGACATAAGGACACACTAGGTGATGAAGTAATGAGCTGTTTTTTGCAAAGAGCCAGTGAGTATATTTAGAAATGTAGAAGGTCTTCTAGCAAGGTACAATTTTCTTCCAGAGGCATTTATTGTGGACAATCTGCAAGGCAGATGAGTCTTTCCCCTTCTTGCCACACTTAAGCATAGAATCATAGAATCATAGAATCATAGAATCATAGAATCAGCTGGGTTGGAAGGGACCTCAGAGATCATCAAGTCCAACCCTTGATCCACTACTGCTGCGGTTGCTAGACCATGGCACTAAGTGCATATATTTTGAAAAGTTGTGGAGGGGAAATTCAGAAGAAAACACAAAAATGGAAGTCTGCTAGCATCACACATTTGTTTCACCTTCAGTAGCACTGGAGTTGCAGAGTTGAGTCTGTACTATGGTGGGGAGAGAGTGAAGGGACAGTGGTTTGCATCCCTCTTCTTAAAGGTGCTGGAGTAGGCTCCTTCTCCAGGGGTACGAGGCTCTGATGAAGGATCTGCCCTTTCCAAGGAGGACTGGTCCTGATGACGAGTGCCTTTCCAAAGTGTTAAGGGCTATATAGAGGAGACGTAGGCAGGGAAAAATCTTTCTTTCTCATCCCCTTTCTTTTTTGCATCATCATTTAGCACGTTGCTTGCAGTATTCTGTCAGCAGATGGTGTTTCAGCTGATGAAGACCCATCACAGCTTCAGTATGTAGCTAAAGCTAAGGGACTCAAAGGCCATTAACTTTGTTTTACTGTTCACGTTTTTAATACGTGTGCTTTCTATTTGGTGAGGTGGTATCTGTTCCACTGTAAATGGCCTACCAATTTTTGCTTTCACTGGCACTCTCTGACAGACAGTTCTCTGAACTGATGTGTACCTGAACAGACAAAATTATTAAATGACATTAAATCATTTCAAGAGAAAGAATCCATGCAAATCAGTCTTTTTACAGTCTAATATGTTAGAATGATAATACTGCAAGAGAAATCGTCCATATATTATTAGGAGAGAGGTAAAGACCATCCAGTCTTTCTATCCAGGGTGTCATGTTACTTATCAGTGCATTCCCACCTTGGAATCTGCATTCTTTCTTTATTAATGTTAATATTTCTGCTGCAAATCAGCAGATGCCACATAAGGAAAAAAAGCCTCAATGATTTGATAAAAGAAAAGATGTTTTTCTTGTACAAAGTGTATCAGTAACCTAAATACTTGTACAGTATCATTTCTACCCGAGGAGCCAGCTCTATGGTTAAAATACTCATATTCACAAATAAGTTCACTAATCTTTCTAATATGTTTCTGAATTTTGAGTTTTACCTTCAACAATCCCCTACAGCAATGCATTCTAAAATGTAATTATGTGTTATAAAAAAAACCACCATTTGTTTTAAACTCTTCCTGATAACTTAGTTTGGTTGTCAGTGGGTTCCCTGGATATGACAAATCAATAATTTTTCCCTGTTATGTTTTGTTATAGCTTCTGTTGTCCAAGATGAGGACTCCTAGTTTATTTTTGTCTCCCTAAAGCTCTTCTAAACCACTGATTCCACTTGTTACATTTCGCTGGAGTATTTCTAAATCTCCTGGATCAGCTCCAGCATGTTTTTTTTCCACCTTCCCACTCTTGGGAATCTGCGTTCCTAAGGGTAAGAGGCAGATTATACACTCATCTCATACAATAACAGTCAAAAACTTTCTCCTTTATCCATAATCCCAGAGGATTCCAGCAGCAACTTTAAAAAATACCCACAGGTTCAGCAAGTCCGGAGCACACAGCTCCCAGGAGTTGTTCAAGACAAAACTAAGGAACCTCCTGGGTCATTCCCAGTAGCAGCTGAAAGGCAGCTTTCTCCCAGTCCTCCAGCATTCCTAGCATTGTGTGCTGCTTAAAAATGAGAATCCAGATAGATCCATTAACAGGCCTGTTATTCTGACCTTATCCCAAGGAAAACAAAGGAGTGATTAAAATGTTTCTTTAATAAAGGTTTTTAAAAGCATGCTGCTCTGAACAAATTTGTTTCAGCTCCCAGTGCCCTTGTTCCATTTCCTTGTTAAAAACGATACCCATAATTTTCAAGCTTTATTTGTTGCTATGTGCCATCTTTGTGAGTTCTTTTAGACCATCACAGGTGAATTAAAAGCATTGTTTAAAACTGTGCTGCTTGATGATGCTGCATAACGTCACTTTCCAAATATCTTTTCCTATTCAGAATTTGTCCAAATCAAGAACTAGGAGTCTGCTGTGAAATCTGATCACAGACCCAGAGATTTAACAGTGCTTGGCACATGGCTTTGGTTTGGACTCCCCTCTCATGTGAAAAACTGTCTGGGAGGTGCTGGTCTGCAGAAAACGATTTTCAGTAGGAGGATGGTGAGAAGCCTTCAACTCTCAGAGTTCAGGCTCAGTGTGTACCAGGGATCTCTCGGCTGCTGTGGCTCTAGCAGCTGCAGTATTCACACACAGTAACTCACTAACCAGTGGTTAAGCCCAGTGGCAGATACTAATAGCAGCAGCCTCTTTCCATTTCTCAAGTCCATTTTAAATTAATAAGAATGTTCCCCTTCTGTTTTTCATCCACAAAGAGACCCCCTTCGCATATTAATTTAATGTTAAATTGATGGATTAAATTATACCAAGCTCAAAATCAATTCTGCACATATTCATTAGAACGGACTAAATCCCTTAGTAAGGATAAAGCACAGAAAATGCATTTAGAGACACTGATAAGTCCAGGTCCATTATATGTCATTTTAAACAAAGAGCAAAAAAAAGCCCCTTTGGAGACGCTCTATCAGCTATTAAACAGAGACATTGCATGCACAGGGAGATTGATGATTAGCATTTCCATTCTCAGAACGGCTCTCCCTGGGCTGATGATAACAAGTAAATGCCTCTTCATGTCTTTGTCACAGTTCACAGAGAAGCAGATGCCTAGACTAAGCTCTTCTCCTTTGTCTTTCCTCTTGTGCAATCAGTTAACAAGTGCAAAAGCACAACAGCATCCACTATTTGCTGGAATTCTTTGATCTCTGGTAGGCTCAGGTGGCAATTTTACATATTTTTCTTTTTTTTTCTTGTACTGGCCATTTCTTTTCTGAAAGCCTCCCTGATTGTAAGCTCATTACATTACTCACTAACACGGGAGGTCTCTCGTTTGATAACATAAGATAGACCATCTTTCTCGTGGCTGCTGGCCAGGAGAACCTTTCCAGTCTACAAAAACCAAAGCTCAAGCTGTAAACTCTCTTCAGCTTTTGTCATTCCAACACACAGTTTTGAACCTGAGTCCAGGTTTCATAGATGTGTCTGTTTCTGAAAAGGAATTACCTAAATCCAAATTCTCTAAAATTGAGAACTGCAGAAACTTGTGCACATCTACATTTGCACCTAAGGTCTTTTATCTACTTCAGTTTACCAGGCTTGGGATTTTTCTTGAGATTTTGCCCCATTCTGCAGCCAATATGTACCATGGAAGAAATGTTATTCTTTTAATGAATGTTAGGCCTGTTTGAGAAAAAACACTTCACTTTCCAAACGTCTTTTTCTGGACAGAAGCAGTTACCCAAGCTGCTTAGGAAGCAGATAGGGCACTCCTGCCTTTTTTTGCTTGTAACCAGAAGTGCTCTCAGTCCATGAAAGGAAGGGGAGGAGCAGCAGCCCAAGGTTCATTAGTATCCTGAGCTGTGCTTTTCCTAGGTACTACCCCTACAGAGTATCGTGCCTTGCACTGAGCTATGGAGGTAGAGAGTGGAGACCTCTTAGAACAGCTCTCTTAGGCTCAAGTAAATCTCAAAAGGAGGCAGGACTATCTCCTGCAGAGAAGAGGAAAAGGGAAAGAAGGTAAAGTAATACCAAGAAATTATCTGAGATAATTCTTGGAGGTTTTTTATGTCTTTCTGTCTTGGAGAAAATGATACTATCTTTCTTATTTTTTTTTTAAATTTCAAGCTCCGATTCACAACATTTGATGTCATGAAACTTCCAATACTTTACCTCTAGTCCAACTCATTACTCTAGTCCTTGCAGCTTCTCCACAACAGGAAGCTGAGGATCATTACCATAGGTGTAAGCTCTGCTACCAGTATTTTTTTAGTTTAGCCTGCAATGATTGCTAGTGCAAAGGGGAAGAAAAGAGACTGTAACTATATACAAACTGACTTAATAATGATATTCAAAGTATGAAAACATTTCTAAAATCCTGTGTGTTTTCAGAATGTGTATAAATTCAGTGGATTTGATCCCATTTTACAGATATGGAAGTTCATAGTGATCAGTCTTACAGTATTGTGTGCCTTATATCAAATCACAAAGTGGTTACAGATATCTTCTTTTTTATGCATGACATTTTAAATTTTTATAAGAAAAAGCACAACTTTTTGACTGCTGGGCCAATTTTTGGAAAATTGTGTGGTATGCCCAGAGTTGGGCATTACACAGGTGAAATATCAAAATTGCTAACTCAGTTTTATGCCTAATCCCTCCTGTGGGAAGTGAAATTGTGACAGATGGTTGCTGTACTCATTACCCCTTTATTCAAAATGAGTAATGATTTACCATTAAATCCCACTAAAAAGAATGTATCTATTCATGTAACAAGGTTTATTCAACGTAACCAACGAATCTGGTCTTTATTTTGTCAAGAGCTTTATATTTCAAATCCATAAATCGAGCTAATGGTATTCATTTAGCTATATACCCAAGGTCGCAGAAAACTTGAATCCAAAACATTTTTTTTTCCGTGGTATACATAATTCCCTGGTTTTTGCATAGAAAGTAGGAATGTATTAAGTATGGTTTTAGGCAATCAGGATCTCTCTTCTAGGCCTGAAACTAATGTTAATTCACTGTGAAATACGATGGAAGTCTCTAAACTTGACCTAAGTGAAACAAAAAAGGTAACTTCTATCTTATAACTAAAAATTACTGGGAAATTCTCATTCAAAAATATTATTTGTGATAAAGATGGGAAGAGTAAACTTAGTTCCATAAATAATCCATTGGAACATGGGGTTTTGTGGTGTTTTGGTCTCATTGCATTGAAATGTTAGTGAGGAAAAAAACATTCTAATTCTTTTTATATTGAGAAAAACTCATATTGTATAATATGTAAAACATATTTGGAACTTTCCAAATTTTATTTTGAGAATTGGCAAAACTAATCTACACATACTGCCTACTGTGTCACCATAATATTTAATATTTCAATTCTAATAATTGATAATGATTTTATCAATTGAAATATAGTGGAAAAGCAATTAGGGTTAGCCTGAGCAGGTAACGTGATTTAACTCCCCACTTGTTTTTCAATGTGAGCTGAGTTAATTCCAATTTTCTTTCATGTACCTAAAGCTAAGTGTAGACATGGATATTTGGCTTATGGATGTTTAGTTAATGTGATAATTTGATCGTGCTTTAAAGCAATAAGTCCCCAGTCACTTGTTGGTGAAAACAGTGTTCATTCTTGTCTTCATGTTGTGGACTAGAGGAGGGTGGTTGGCTTCCAACCATCAGTAGTCAACCACCATATCAATAAAATCCCAACTCTTCCATAGATAGATAGATAGATAGATAGAACAACACCAAGTAATGCTTTCATGTATTCAAGGGGTTTTGATAGGAAATTCAACACTGTTAATTGTTAATGTTGAACTACTGAGGCAACACTATTTGCATCCTCTGTTGAAGTGGATGCTTCTAGTTTTAGTTCTTAATGTAAATAGAATGCCTGCATCTTTCAATTACTTCTGAAGAATTTAACACTGAAAGAAATAAACACTTCTCTTCTGATGTTTCTCCTTTTTAAGTTGTGCTTTTTCTGCAGGCTTGTCATGTTATGGTAGTTGTTCTGAATGATGATTTATTGATCAACACTTACGTCCAGCAATGCCTTGGGCACATGGTTACCTTGGAACACTGTTAGGAGTTCAACTGGAGTCAGCAAGTCTGCTTGCCATCAGTAGAGCTCTTTGCAAAATTGGTGTCCTAGGTGCGATTTGCAAATGCTTATCTTCTTTCTGCTTTGTTCTTAATTTTTTCCTCTTATAATTTCATTGATAGTGAAAAATTGGTCTCATTTCACCAGTCACTGCATCAGAATTCCTATGAGTATTCATAAATAAGAACTGGAGAACTTAGCCCAACACATAATTTTTTACCATAGTAGCAAACGAGCCTCTAAAGATTAAGTCTGAGTATCAGATTACTCAGCAAGTCATCTAAATCAAAATTTTGGAACAAAATATTAAGCTGCTGCTTTTGAAATAAAAAAAATAGTCTAACTAAAGATCCTCCAGCCTCACGCAAACATTTTATACTTGGAGGATACAGGAAAATGTTAAAAAAGGGTCTACGCCCTAATACAATTAGAAATAAGTTCTATCTGTTGTGATGATCAGTGAGTCCTATTACAATGTTATTTCATTTTGTCATTGGCAATGTCCATTACAACTACTTCCCCCTACCCAAACAGCTCAGTCATGACTCAAAGCTGGGAAACTCTAACAGTAAATATTTCCACCAATATTTTATTTTTGCATTTCATTTTTCCATGTTTTATAAGTAACCTGATTCTATGAGCAGTGGTAGAGGCAATATTCTTCAAGAATTTTTGGTCCTGAATCTCTTTCCTGGCAGTTGATATATTGCTCTCAATGTCTTTGATATCCTCAGATTAGTTTTGCTGATTTTTTCCAATATTCTAAGGTCTGTAGGTGCTAAACTGTGTAACGCTGCTTAATACAGCCATAGGCTGGCTAGCACTGAAAAGTTCAGATTAACTGTTGAACACTAACTACCTCTACTCCCTTCCTCTTTCACTCATATGTTTTCAGCAATGTCAAGTTTCTTGGTATAGATCTCTCTCTCTAATATGCTCTGCAGTGGTTTCATTTTTATCCAACAGGTGTCTAGCATAAAATATATACACTATCAAAGGAAAAGATAGTAAATTCCAGGACTTCTACTTCCAGCTGGATGCTCTAACTCCTGGGGCATGAGACTCCTTCCTGCCATGCAACTTTACCTTCTGGGAGTCATGATGGCCCAGCAGCAATGGGAGTGGATAACTGTGATCCTGTGCTTACAGACATATGGGATGAAGGTCTGGGCATACGGATAGCTTGCAGGAGAATTATGCTTAGACTGGGACATCATTTCAATCCCAGCCTGATGCAAAAAGTAGTCATCTTTTTCCCCCTGGAACCATGCTTGCACTTGGGTGCTTCGGTCTGTGAATCACTGTTTTTTGAAGGTACTCAGGTCAACAGCGGACCATTACTTCCAAATACCATCCTGGTGCTCAGTGATACAAGACAGCTCCAGTGTTTCCAGGACCACAGCAGGCTCCATCACCTTCCTAGTCCCTGGGACTGTCTCCTCATCAAGTTTGTGGCTGTAGAGCAGATCTTGGATTGCCAACAGTGCTGTCCCTGCTGGGGCCAGGCTCTGAAAACGTGCCCATCCTTCACCACATGGCTTCCCTACTCAAGACATTCAGCTATCCCATCAAGCTCTTTTCTTGAGGCTCCCTTTCTTCTGGCTTTCGCCTGGACAACTTCCAGCAGCCAAGGTGAAGAAGCAGCAAGGGTTTTCTACCAAACCATGCAGTAGCAGCCTCTTTCTCACAGGACAGCTCAATGATTAGTGATGAAATAAGTTCCTTCCCCTGCCTAAGACCTTTCAGCTCCACATCTGCCTCTGAGAGGAGCACTGCACTCACAGGTCTTTGTGCTGTGTAACAGGGGGAACACATCTGCTTGAGACAAGTGAGAGAGAAGGAAAATGGACCCTGAGTTAGTGATGTAGTGGTGTCACAGATGGGGAAGAAGTGAGAGCTTCCATTTCTTGCTCTAGAATTTATACATGCCATTTATGTAATGTACGTGTAAATTAGAAAGTTAATTCAGTTATTGTGGCACAAATTAGAACCCAGTACTCACTTTTTTACATTAATGCCATTATCATTCCTTTGCAGTCATGTCTCTCCTGGCCCAGTTAACTCCTGAAAAAGCAATAGAATCATAGACCAGCCCTGGTTGGAATGAACCTTCAAAGATCATCTAGTCCAAGCTTTCTTAGGAAAGGAGCATAGAGGAGGTTATCTAGCACCCTGACCAGTCGCATCTTGAAAATACTCAACCATGGGGACTCTACCAAATCCCCCTCCTGAAGTCAAGTCAATTCAGTGGGAACAAGTTAACAATAAAGGGTTGATAGGATGAGAGGAAGTGTTACATTCATGTAAGAAAGAGAAGGGTGAGTGAGGGGTCCCCTGAGCTTCTGGATGAAAGGGGATGCAGCAGTATCTCCTCTAGCAGTCATGTTTCCAAAGAAAGGAGTCACCCAACCTGAAGGACAGTGTCTGCTTTACTTTCTTGTTCTCAGTTTTGTAATTTTGTTTATTTGTAAGAGGAGAGTCCCACTTGTCCTTGCCCTAGAGCACTTTCCAGGGGGAGAAGCTCTCATAGGGTGGGATGTGGCAGGAAGCAGATGGGAGGCACTGACCCAGGAGACAGTGCAGAAGGGGCTGAGAGGCTGCTGAAGGAAGCAGGATGCCAGCCACCTGTGTCCCAGAGGCAATACTTTCTAGGGACTGGAAGGATCTGGTTGAAATTTGCTGCAATTCAGAAAGCTACCAAGTTGACTGAAACAAAGGCTGGAAGCAGAGACTGCTGCTGCAATGACACAGTCAAAGTTCTTCCTCATCTTTGCATTTCTGCTGTGCTGTAACAAGGGAGTAGAGAGGAGCTCACTCTACTGTTTTTGTCTAAATTTAATTTCCTTCCTTGAATCATTGAGGCTTTCTAACATTTCCTGGCAATATTGTAATTCATTGATTATTACGCAGACCTTTGACAAGTACCTGAGTACTTAGGCTGTAACAGGATTTGGGATGATTAGACACTGCATTGGGAAGAAGTATGGAACAATTCTCCATTTGTGATGATGTCAGAAGCACAATCTATTAATTTTCTGCTGTGTTTCTTTTCCCATTTCTACGCTGGTGATTTAGATTATGGATTTATGAATCTTAAAAATGGTTCTAAAAAAGCTTATATTAGAATAAAGCATACAATATTTCTGATATTGTGTTTAGTTTCAGATCTGTGATTTTTTTGCCTTCTGAAGCTCATACGCATTTATTGGCCCACTCTTCAAGTCCACTTCTGACTGATGCAACTACAAATTTCCAAAAGCAGAGTAACCGTCAATTGATTCTGACAGTTCATTTCCTGATTCAATCCTGACTGTAATCATACTGATCTGATGCATCACTTGTTGGCAGGAACATGATTCAGTATTCAATCATAATGCAATGTTTTGATGAAAAGTTCTCCACACATATATAAAATATAATTGTTGTACAATGTATTTAACTGCCCATTGCTGTTGCAAGCATATGTTGTCTTAGGATTTCTCCTAGGAAAACTACTTAGACATACTGAATGATAATAACTGTCACTAAATCAGGACAGCGTTAACATCATTGTCACTTAATGTGGATTAATTTAACCAGCGCTAATGCATGTAAAAAATAATTGACCAGAAGTTTAATATGTGTAAACTGTATGCTTTAGCCTTTACAACAGATCAGCTAAGTAAAGAAAAATCCTATAAAGTTCACTCATTGTTCAATAGACTTCAGTGAAGAGTAAAGGATTTCTGAGACTCATTATACAAGGAGAGCTCATGAGCATCAGTCAAAAATTTTTTGTTCATCTTGGGAATGGAAACATTCCCGAGATTTTGTAACATTCTTTACTTGCATAGACAAATTCCTTGTCTTATATTTCCACTATCTATGAATATTTATTTGCAAGAGACCTTATGAGAAACAAAAGGAAAAAAATAGTGCTTTGGGATTCTGGTTACAAAGATACTGAAAGTGTGACAATAGGAAGTATTTTTTGTACAACTACATTCCGTTTCTCAATTATAGTCTGTACAATAACAATATATTCAGCACTGCAGTGTCAAAGTTTATGTAGTCCATGCTGAACCTTTTGATATTCTCTGGCTTTGAAGATCTTAATTTGCAATAACTCTTTTTTTTTTCTAGCATACAAAGAGCAAACAGAATAGATACATGTACAAAGCCAGCTTATGTCTCATCAGTGTCCATATTGCATGTAGAAATTTTTGCAATGTTGATAGTGCATGTAGAAAGTCTTGCAAACTAATCTCTTTGGCAGAATGTGGGGCTGCATCTTCAGCTGGAGCATACTATCCACTTTGCATCAGTGTAAGATCAAGCCCTACATATTTTATTTAGGAAAAAAATTATGAAGTGAATTATGTTAATAAATGTTGAAGAGACTAGAGAAAGATGTATCACGGGTTGAAAAAGCAGAGCTAATGAGGTTTGACAGGTTAACTTTCCTGGAATTTGCCTAGGGTATCCCCTCAAGAAGTAGATGATTTCAAAATCAACATCCTCGAGTGAGCTTTTGCATAAGCTTTACCTTTCTCCTCCTAAGTGTTACAGAGGGAAAAAAGTTAAGTGTCTGTAAAAGCAAATAAAGAGAAATTTTAAGGGCAGATTAAGAGATCCAACAGCATGTTCCCAGAGGAAATGTGAAAGGAGAGCACAAATGAGTCTTTCTGTAGGCAAATGGAAAAGAAATTTTGTCTGGTTTAACTAGCAGTGGGTATAGCTGGTACTCGTAAGAGTAGCATGGTGCCAGCTTGTCTATAGCTGTCAGTACATATATATTGCAGTTAGCCTGAATGTGACAGCCAGGGAGTACCCTGTGGTAGGAAGAAACCTAAGCCAGCTTCAGACTAGTTAGCTTAGAAACAGCAGCCATCTATCGTGGCAGAACAGACATGGATGGAGTCTGCAAAGCTAACATTACAGAAAAGGAAAATTACCCTGAAATCAGAAATAACCATAGAAATTAAAGTGTAATAGAAGTTTAAATGGAAATAGTGTCTGCTCTTCAAGAGAACTGAGCAATTCAAGGTAGCTGTTGGTCTCAAGCTTCTGTGGACCCTAATAGCCTATAAATGTTTTGGTCCTGGCCACCAGTCGTCAGCAGATCAATTTTGCTGAGTATCCCAACATGAGAAATATATGAAGATATTTGCAGAGATACTGGTCTGGCAAAAGTTATACAGTTTTCACATCTACTTATTCTGCTTTGTAGCACTGCAGTATCAAGGTAACCAAGTTAACCAGCCGTTTCCCATCTTTCAATCATTTGCATCCATTGTAAGAAGTGAGTTAATATGCAGAGTACTGTTAAAATTATTCATCAACCTGAAACCAAAGGTTCAAGCGCAGCCTCAGAAATAATAAGATATACTTCAGTTTAATATAAATTTCACTTAGCTGCATTGAAAACTTCATAATCGTCTAATTTAAAACACAGCACCACAGGGGGAAAATCTTTCTAGACAGCTATTTAGACTGGTTTTCTCTGACATTAGCAGAGATGGAAACTGATGGAATGGATCTAAATGCCTCCTTCCAAGCCACTGACTCTAATGAACATCCCAAATTCACTTCCATCTAAGCACCTTCTAGTTATAATATCGAATTACATTTCAGTCATTTTTTATAAAAGATGAGAAATTTAATTGAGGCATTTTATCACTGCAATACAGTATCTTATCAAAAGAAGTTATTAAAACCATAGTGCAGTCTGCTCCAGCAGAAGATTTTGAAAAATTAGAAATTTTGGAGCATCTGAAATCTGAAGGCCCCCTGAGAGCAAGCCTTCCCTCCAGCTCAGTGTCTGCTGCTCCTAAGACCAGCCTACAAGTCCAACCAGGGAATTCTGCTGCAGCATTAGGTTTGCAAACACAGATTTTCTTTGCAAAAGCGAAGTTTAAATGCTTTCCAACATGCTTTAGTGTTTGAAATACAATTTCAAATCTTTGTCACAAGTTCAGTTAAAGAGTGGCAACAGCATTGTGATATACCCATACTTTTAGAAAGGATTCAGCAGTAATTTTCAAATTCTACATTTGCCCATCCAGATTTCTGTCTGATCATTTTTTTAAATCCTGCCACACCACTTATAAAAAGGCTTTTTCCCCCTTTGCTTCAGGAGACAGTCAAAAAAGTAACAAAGAGCACTGATTGATAGAAACTGTTTTGTGGCAAGTCAATTAGAGACCCAAACAAGTAAATCTATTCCAGCCAGGTTCAGAGCAGCACTCGGGCTAAATCACTGTGGTAGTCACTTCCAGGGGTAAACACGGTGTGCAAAGTGTTATCTGACTGGCAAAGACTGCAGTGCTGTGAACCCTGCAGCCCCTTTAGAAATGAGCCCTTAAAAAATCCCCACGTCTGTAGTTACGAGTGCAGGAAGACTAAAGCACAAATTAAATGCTCCTTCAAATATAATGGCTTTTCAGCAGGCTGTATCAGTAGATCCTTTAGGGTCTGAGAAGACACAATGCTAACACCCCATCCATCGCTCTTGATGAGAAATAACCGAGGCAGGCATTATTTGACAACAAGCAGTCCCTCTGTCCTGAAGAAAAACAGAATGGCAAAGAAAAAATGGAGAGGGAAAGCCTTCCTGGCTGTCCAGCTTCCATATAGCTGCTCCAAACCAAATTGCACTGAAATGCTTCACATTGTTTGGAGTTTCCTTGCAAGTAGGAAGGCTAAATTTGAGGATGTGTGGGGTTTCTATTTTGTTTTGGGTTTCTGCTCTGTGGAACAATTTACAATCGAATTGTCTAACACATTACACAATAGAAAGCCCAGGGTATACTAGTTAATCTGCCACATAATTAGTGCCTTACTATTACATGGTATTTGTATATCCCAAGAATAACTTACATGCTGTAAAGGACGTTTTGGCTCCGAATTTGAAAAACTGTCAGTAGCTGGGGTGGAACAAGCCAGTACTTGGGCTGTGACACTGGCAGTGTAACACTGGCTTGTGCTTTTGTGTATGTATTGCAATGACAGGGAAAAAAGACTGATATGGGATATTTTCCTACTCTAGACAGATGTAACTGGATATATATAAACCTGAGCACACACGTGTATTTCACACAAATATATATTAGCAACATTATGTTTAAGGATCAAAAAAAATATCTTTAGCAGTCACATACAACTTTATCGCCTATGTTCTGAAAAGCTACCTGCATGGGATAAACTGTTTTTTAACTCTTTTATCCCCACCGTTGTGTCTCATTTCAAATGAAAAAAACCCCACATGTATTTCTTAGGAACACATCCCTGAAAAGTATCCAAATAAAGTTTTGTACAAATGTAATTCTAGGAAATCTAAAAAATCTGGTTTGAATGATAGAAGAGTCTTATAAAAGCTATTATTTTTATACTTCCTTTTCTGACATAGTTTCTTGAAGTTCTAATGAGTGATCTGAACTGCTGTGTTGAAAATATCACAAAAACTGAGTGCATTAGAAAATCCACAGCCTACTTTTTGTTTACCTTCTTGAGATTAATATTAAAATATAAAACTATTTTTTTCTTTACCAAATTATAACACAAATTGCTACACACAAACATAATTTTTAAATTTAAAAAAAAAATCAAATGAGCTGCATTTAATTCTTAGTTTATACGAATTTCAGAAAATGAAGATTATTGAATCAGGAGCATCCTTTAGCCACCTTCTTTGATGTAACTGCCTAAAAAAAAAAATAGTCTTTTTAGCTATTATGCATTTCTATTCTCTACTGGCATCCGTCTAAACAGACAGAACTGGTCCTTCAGCAGTCCTACAGTTTCACGCAGATATGTGCCTTGCCAGCTCCTCTTTCTGCATCACTTCGGGAGCAGTGAAATGATCATTCCCATTTCTCAAAGCAAGAGCTCCACCATTTGTTGGCCAGAAGCAGTGCATGCTTCCACATCCTTCCAAGGGAAAGACAGGGAAACCGAAGCCAAAGAGATTTTTTAACAGGGTGACATTTCAGAGCTGATGTGTATATGCAATTACTAGAATTACCTTTGCAAGAAACAGGGAGCTGTAGAATTTCTGCTCTCGAAATGCTCTCATTGCAGGATAAAGTCTCACTTTACACAGTGTTTAGGGGTGGGGGGCGAAAAGGCTGAAGAAGGGGAGTAGGGCACTGCGATTTGTCCATTGCTAAGTGGCACATGCTTCAAGAAAGATTCAGCAGCATTCTTGCCGGCCACCAGGTGACTGGAGCTATGCTGGCACACAGGGAGAGGGATGCTGGCACTGCAGAGACCAATATAAATAGGATATTGCATAAAACAGTGTTTCAAAGAAGAGTGAACTCGGGGTAGAATCACAGAATCGCCTAGGTTGGAATGGACATTGAAGATCATTTAGTCCCAACCCTTCTACCATTGGCAGGAACACCTTCCACTAGACAAGGCTGCTTGGAGCTCCATTCAGCTTGGCCTTGAACACTTCCAGGGATGCAGCATCCACAAGTTCTCAAGGTAAACTGTTCCAGTGCCTCACCACCCTCACAGTAAATAGCATTATATATTGTACAATGAGTATGCCCAGGATAGAAAATGCAACTGAAAAATAACACGCAAACACTAGGCTAGGCTTTGAGTCATTTCCCATAGTCCTGACAATATTATAATTACCAAACTATGGACTAGAAATGAAACAGTTGGTTTTGGTAGTTAAGGAAGAATTTCGGTTTCCCCAAGAATAAATGACCCAAAGTGCATCTTCAAACTTTCCACAATGTTTCCAGGCTATGTATTTCAGGACCCTAATTTTATAACCTCACATTTTCATCAAAGAGCAGGAGTTGCTGCAGCGATGTCCTCAGGCAGCTCCAACACCAGGCATCTTAACCTCAGTCGCTCAAGGATCAAGATATTTGAAGGACTAAAGAAACCATGATGTTTACCAAGCCTGCCCCACACAACAGGAGCCACAGGATTTCTTTCCCTCAGTAGCTTTGCCTGTCTTAAACAAAACATATTCCTTTCTGTCTTATACACTGTGTGCCTGTATAGTGATATAGATTGAACTTCACATGTTATGGACTTTCATGGACTGTGGGGCAAGGGAGAAAGAGACACAGGGGGAAAGAGACACAGACAGATGGACAGACATAAAGGCAGAGGGAGTATATCCCCACTCTGATCCATCCCCTCTTTTCTGGCTTTGCAGGAGTGACCCAGAATCCAACAGCTCGTGGTGTGATTGAGGCCATATTGCCAAAGGACTCCCCACTCTGGCCAAGATCATGTCCTTTTCTGGGTGAAAGTCTCCCATGAGACATGACTAAGCATATAATGCATTCATTCTTCCAAAGGCGTAATTGGAAGCATATCTGAAGCCCCATGCGTCAGATTTATAAAGGATATTTTTAAATTCAATGGGATACAGAATAAAGCTGCAAAAGTTGGTCTACTTCTGGAAATCTTTTGCTTCTCCAGTGAGAAGCTGAAGAAACTCCAAAGAATTGCACAAGCTTTTACAAGAAAATTAATGAAAAAATTCTACTGAACTACCTGCTCCATAATTAAAGAAATGAGAAATGCTTTCTTTGGGCACTTAGTTATGAAACAAAATTAAAATATCCATAAAATCACAAGAGATTGTAATACAAATACATTAATAATTCAGAAACCTTAATAATACTCTACAAAGTTGACAAGTGTGATCAGCTTAAGAGTGCTTCCAAGTTTCTAAATGTTTAAAACTATAGTAATTCCTCTAATAGGAATGAAAAAAAAATCATTCTTTTTATGGACACACCATGATTTTCTGATATCTTAGAAAGACTTTTAGATGCCAACAAATTCTAGCAAATGGTGAATCTATGTGAGGACACACAAATTATTTTGCTATTCTGATGCAGGAAGTATATAACCACATCGTCGTATACTTCTCATTTGCACCTTCAAGCATAGTATTCTTTGTTTTGATCCATGTCAAGGATTCAGAATTGTTCTCACAAGGCTAGCAAGTCACTTAAACTTGCATAATATAATATGAGAACAATGCATTTATTACCATAACTTACTAATAAACAAATCAGAATATTTCTACAGTCAAATTCTGTTGTGCTTTTTTTTCCTCTTGGGAGAAGGTGAAGGGTAGAATGTCACACTGTGTGACAAATGGAGATGACCTGAGCCTTTGTGCTTTTATGATCTGTCAATATCTTTCTGGTAATAAGATGCCCATAACTGAACACAGCATTGCAAGAGCATGTTGTGCATCCTAAAACCACATAAAGAAAGATTATTAGCTTCCTCCTCCAATATAGGATGATAGGGTGCCTGGTGAATGCAACCCAAAACCACATTGACCTTTTTTCCATAGGCACAAAATATTGGAAGCTCATGTCTAATTTGTTGCTAAATTTCCCTTGGGTTTTTTAAAATTGGATTGGAAAAAATACAAGGAAAACTATGAGACTAGCAAATGGATGGAATTTTTATATTAAGAGAAACTTTACATTCTGGTTTCTCTTATCTTTTATTTTGTTTCAAAACAACAATTTTACAAATATAAATCCACACTGAATGACTGTATATTTTATTTCCAGTGGATTATTTTATATGACCCAAATTCTGATTGCTTTATTAGAATGAGATGAGCCTTAAAATCAAATTTACTAATTCAGTACATTAAGTAAGCAGGAGCTGGCTGACGGATTGAAATAAATACAGAGGTAAGATATAAGCAGTGAGCAAATAATTTTTCAGAAGTTACAACTTCTAGTAAATATGTAAATTGTTTTTCAAATCACAAATTCATTAAAGGGACGAGTAAGATAATTAAAGACACTGTATTTTTTCTAAATTTAGCTAGCTGAAAGCTTTTTTCCAAATGAGTGTTCATCTCTATTAACTGGTATTGCTGAACTCTGCATGTTCAACACAAGACAGTCCTCTTGTTTAATGTTAGGAGAGCCTGGTGCCCTAACTTTGTATCCCTAAAGACAGTGTGTAATGCAGGTGGAATGCTAATGGGTGACATGTTGCAGGAAAGAGGAAGCAGGTTATCATATTCAGGACATTGACAACTCAAAGTGTTGGGTGATATTAAACAACAATACTCACTTGACTAGCACGATAGCACTAGAAAAGCCAAGTCCTGACCTGTAACTAAGATATGTCATGCTCAGAAAGTGGATTAAGTTCAAAATGAAATGTCCTGAATACAAAAAGAAAACCTCCCAAATGACAAGTTTCAGGTTAAGTATTATAAATATGGAATGATAAACTTGTGGATACATCTTATCTGTGCAGTTACAAACACAGCTTTGCAATGGCCAGTCCATCTACTTTCTTACTGGTGTCTTTGTTGATACTTTTCTCCCAGGAAACAGAAAATAAAAGACACAGTTCTACAAAGTACACAAAACTGTGAGATCTTGGTTTTAAGCACTCATGTACAGATGTAGTGGGAGAGCATAAGCAGCTGTAAGACTCTGTAAGCAGCATCAGCATGGTAGGAGCGTGATGAGACACAGACAGGGCAGCACTGCGCAGCTGGGAGATCAGTGCCCTTCATCTCAGAGCTGCAACCACCGTTGGAGGAGCTATTCCCCACTGGAGGGGCTACAGAAAGCTTCCTGCCTATGGGAAAAAAATAGTAGCTGTGACCAATCTGCACCTTGTTATACCTGGTGATTTAGACCTTTGCAACCATCTTCTTATGTCCTCGATGTACAACCATCTTCTAGACACTCCTTAGGTTGTAATTGGCTTTTTATTACTGTTCCTCCATAAAAAAACTTCTTAAGAATTAGAACATAATAGAATATTTATTTTAACAGGAAAAAAATACTGGTTCAGGGTATTTTTTAGGATGATCTATATTTTTTGTGAGATGATTCCTTCTCCCGCAGAGTCAGACCAGTGTCAGTGTGTGTATATGTGTCCCCTTTTTCTTGGTTTTGTTTTAACCTTCTAATTACATAATTAATATAAGGAAAGGAACAGGATACAGATAATGTGAGCAAAGCTCTATCAGGAACCTATGATTTCAAGGTCTGTGTAGAGTAGCTTTCAGCTAGTCTCATATTTGCCTTAAGCTTTCATGTTTGAAAAGGTAGGAATAAGAGTATTTGATCACCCACTTCAGAGACATTTTGAGGCTTAATTCATTACATTGCTTCATATTTTGTGAAATCTAAAAACATGCATACAGAAGTTGTAATTGCTCTAGGCTAATGTACTTCGTATGTATAATATGGATACAACGGTTCCCTTTTCATGAGATAGTAGTCCAGATTTTTAATTGCTCTACAACAAAAGCATTTACTTCATCATAGGACATGCACTCTCCTTTTATGCTACCCATGCTTGCATCAATCCAAACTTCAATCACCCTAGCACCTTATCGTGGAGCTCGTGTTCATGTAATGGAGCTAAAATGCACAGCAGCAGTGACTAATTTGGACGATGACTAATTATCATTAGACCCTAATAGTCATTAATGGGAAAATATTAAAACTTTTTTTTGCCCAGTAAAGTAAAAGAAGAATCAGTGCTAAGTCTGATACTAATTAACATTTCTTATGCTTAAAAATGAAAATCAGCAATGACAAAGGTGTGGTGACCTCAGGCAACTTGGAGGTGTGATAGGTGATACCAAGGACCAGCCAGTTGCACAGTAATCTAGATTGCTTGGCGAGATCATAAAACTCAGCACTGGAAAGTTTTTCAAATTGGCATCTAGTTTGTTCCCTGCTCCCAAACCAAGGTTAGGCAACGTGAGGTGATACAGTACAGTCACTGCTGTTTACCATTTTCTCCTCAAACAGCTGCTTGAATGTCAATGAGAAGGATTCCTGGTCCTGGCAGTACCATCACCAAGGCTTTTTACTCAGCTAATGCCAGGGAGAAGCCCTGGAGGAGTTCCAGGAGAACCCATCCTCCTCTTTCACTCCAGCTGCTACTCTGAAATCTGCCCTTGACCAACACAGAGCCCTAAGCTCGTCACTGCTAACAGCAGCATCAAGAATGAAGGCAGGTTAGGCCATGGCAAAGCCAAGCACATCTGAGGCTGGACTGTCCATCAGGGACCCTCCCACTCAGGGGAGACAGCGTCAGGAAAACCTAGTTTGATACTCTCATAAAAATAAGTTACCTTGTATTGGCCTTGCAAATAGCAAATTAAGATTTGGCTTATAACTGCTGTTTTTATTTATTCATGTCTTTTGCATTAGTTTACCAGTGCCTTAAGATGACTCACTGTCCTTTTCCTTATTCCTTCCATATTTCCTTATTCCTTCCTTATTCCTTATTCTGTTAAAATAAATATAAGTCTTCAGAGTTTTATACATTTGCCTGGTTCACTTACAGTCTTCCTTCCTAATAAGCTTGTCACACCTATTCCTTAAAGCTCTTCCCAGTAGATCTGCAAGCTGATATGTAAAATTGTCCACTTTTGTGTGTTTGTTTTTGTTTGAGGTGCATTTGCCCTTATCTGTGCTCGTCAGCTTTTGGAACAACATTCCAAAGCTTGGAGCCAACATCAGATACGGAACTGTGTACTTCTCTCTAGGATGCCCTCAACCATGCCAGTGTCTTGACTGCAGAGACTGGCAGGAACTATATTTGTGCCCCCACATCTGTGCCCTGCCCCTGCCAGATTCATTTGACTCTGATTTGGACTTCTCCCAACCAACACCACCGTGTGTGGGCACAGGGATGTGCCCACATCAGCACTATCTGAGTCTCGGTAACTGCTCAGGAACATCTCTGTTACCTCCTGCGATCTCACAGCAGTCTCCATCTGGTCCTTACACCCATTCCTCTGGGAACCCATCTATCACTAGAGGGTGATAGGACCCATTCTCCCCATACCTCTGGGGAATGCTCATCCTCATATTGTGGTCCTCAAGACATGTCTTCTCTCTTTCTTTTTGATTGGATCTGGATACTCCCTGTCTCATTCACTGCAGTGTACATGTGCTTGGTTTCAGCAGGAGACAACTGTGGGTGAACATGGAAGTCACTTAGTCTTTTCTGCTGAAATGATGAATGAAGTATTTTAATAGGATGGCCAATAGCCACATCTTGATAAGAAACTTCTGCTTTTCTAAAGAAGTTCTGGTTTTTTTGAGCTAGTAGCTGTGAGTAATCCAAGTTCCACATTGCTCCATGTGATTTTTCAGCTTCACCTTTCAAAAGGAAAAAGGAATTGTAAATGTAAAACTTAGCTCATTCAGATCTTGAAAAGTAAAATAGCTATAAGAAGCAGAGGAGGCTTATATAAATCTCATTTATCTTTCTAAAGAGAAAGGATAAAAATCCATGAAATTAAAAAACAAACAAACAAACAAACAAACAACTTACCTAAAATGGAAAAAAAGAAGCAACAGTAACTTTTGGATTTTATTTTTTGGATTCTTATATGTACTGGAAAATACAATACAAATTTATTGGACTGTTAGTTTCTTAGACATGTCTTATATTTTAAGTGATTTTGTAATGCAGCAAGTCATTCCACTGCAACTAAGTATGATAATGAATAATTGTTTCTTTGGTGACTGCAGTAAACAGCCATATGCCTAATAAATCTAAGATAACAGAGAAACTCACAGAGCTCAGTTAAAGCAAGAGATTAGCCCTGTGCTCCAGAGATACCACATCCTGCCCAGCCACCCAGGTCTAACCCTGCTTCCCAGCTCACGGTCACACTGGGCTCTGTCATTCGGTCATGATTTATTTACCCAGAGTGTTAGGTTGTCCTGGCATTTCCACAAGAACTTGTAATGGATATGTAGCTGGCAGAGGACATGTGTACACAGCATAGTGCAGTGCAGCGTCAGAGATACCCATTCGGCTGGGAGCCAGCACACCTACGTGGAACAGTGGAGCTCACTGCAAAAGTACAAACCTAAAACCCCCAGCCACATTTAAACACAGAAGCGAATTAACTCAGCTCAGCACTGCACATGTATGGTTTATATCCTCCAGCCAAGCAGGATCAGGGCCAGCAGAGAGATCTTTGTTCAATCTCTGCTGTGCAAGGCTGGCATTCCCTGCAGAGGTGGCTGTGTTGCCTTCTCCTCCTGGTGGCAAAAGCAGCTCTTCTCTCTTTCGTGTAGCAAATGCAGAAATACCATCTGCTCTTTCCTCCACCTTCTTACTGAGCACTGACTACAACCGAGATGACCTTTGTCAGAATATACTTACAATACTATTTATGTCTTGAATTGTTGACATACCTTGTCAAACAATGGATTTAAATCCTGCCTAGTTGATGTGTGAACTCCAAACCTGATTTATGAGTCATGCCACTTTGCTGTTGCATTCGAGAGTCATTGGACTGATTTATGGCTCAAGCTTTTGAATGAATAATCGCAGTTGCATTCTATATTTCCTGTAACTTATTTGTAATCCAGCACTTTTTACTTTCATTATAATCTTTGCTTTACTAACTTGCCCATACAAATAGGAAAAAGGTGCCATGCTTAATAAGCTAAAGCTCTAGGGTCTACTTCGCAATGCTCAGGGCACCTTTAGCACCACTCACCTCATCAGCCCAGGCAAAACTATTCTAATCCTTGTATAACCACACCACACACAATCCCGTGGAGCATTCTGCAGCCATACAAAGGGCACTGACTAACTCAAACCAACACTTTTGAGGCTGTTGTGGTCTGAACCACTGTTTCTGTAGATCTGTGCGTGTACCTGACAACCCACCTGGGACAAACAGCCAGCATCCATTCACAAGGCTCAGTACACTTGAATATGAGTCCTGAGTACCTTTTTCCAGGATGAGCTCAATCTCTTTATCCACTGATTAGGTTTTATTGACTCTTTTCAGGCTTATTTTTAATCTCATAACTTACTTTGGACTCTAGGAGTCCTTGACTGTATCAGAAGTGCATCCTTGCTATGCTGAGGAAAACTTGAGTGCCACATTAATGTCCTGATCATGCCCACATAAAATCTGAATTTTCTCATCCCCAAGCACCATATGTCTATTAGCTTTTTTCCCCAAAAAACATGCAGTATGGCCACTGGCATTATTGATACAGGCCATGCTGTGTAGCCTTCAGCTCATGGCAGTGGACAATAGAGCAGAAGAATATCCTCACAGAAAATTAGTCCCCTGTTTAGGACAAACAGTACCTCAGCACCCTTTTCTTGGCTTTTTGCTCTGTTGCCACTTGTACCCACTCACTGCTAGCGCTAAACTTTCATCTCACCAGGGAGCTAAGGCCACTCAGCTTTGGGGTTATGCAACAAAGAAGCTGTGAAACCAGGAGAGTACAGGCTGGCAGGACATCTTGGGCTGAGTACTGAGAGACAGTCCAGCAAAACAGGTCTCACAGAGGAAGGCTGCCAAGCCCAGCGCAGCACACAGCCCTCAGCTGTCCCCTTACAGCAATTAAGTTTTGTGACCATGCACTAGAGATTAAACCAGTACAATAGGCCAAGTCACAGAAAATCCTTTAAAGAAGAATGTATATTCATCTAAGACATTCAAGGCTACTTGTAGCTGCCATGACCTACAGGCAGAAGGTCAGCTCTTCTCTCAGACCTGTGACAAGCAGCAGAGGTTTAATGGGTCATCTCTATGCTTTGACACAATATTTTTCTTCTATGTAGACATGCCCCTGAAAAAAACCTACTGGAGGTAGTTTGATAAAGATATTTAACTCTCAATATCCAGAGAACAATGACTGCTTGCATCACCGAATGTCACTGCATGGAGTAGGAGCTGGTCCCTGGAAAAGAGAAATGGGCACACACTCTGATAACACCCACAGCTTGTTTTCTTGGCAAACCAGGTTAGTGTCCTTGTTTGGTGCAAGCTCTGGACAGCATTCAGAATGGAAAATCAGGGCCCATCTGTTGACTAATAAAAATAAAAAGATATTTTAAAAGCCATTTTAGTCAGCTAGAGCTATCACTTTTGTGTAGTAGATGAGGCATTAGTCCTGCGGAAAGAACAAAGTGTAATTGTAAACTATATCATAAATCATTGCATTTGGCACCCAATTTCAGCCTACACTCTAATACAAGTAAATAAAACTTAAACCTTAAACATGGTATATCTGGGGATATTTTTCTGATTTTTTTTTCACTAGAAATTGTTTGTTTCAGGTGTATCAGACTTTTAATATTCAAGTGAAAGCCTTTTGGCCAAGGAAATGCCCTTCCATTACCTTAAAACATTTCCTTTACCTCTATTAAGATACAAACTGTTAAATATCCCAACGTATGACCACATGTCATAATTTTGAAAATATCAGGCAGTGGTTACTGAACACCAAACATTTCCAAGGGAGAATCTATGTCACTGTATGTATCATGGAGTGATCTTTAATTAGTTACAGTTGAATCACTCAAAAAGGATTGGGAAATTTGGAGTTGTATCCACAAGTAACTAATTTTCAGTTTTCAGCATTGTGGGGATGATGCTTTTTTGAAATCCAAAAAATGTTTAATACACAATATATCATAAAAAAAAAAATCTGCATTCTTATATGTGCTCATCACCAAAATAAAGATAACAGCATAAAATTAAAGATTTGGCAAGCTATGTCTTGCTGGTCCAAGAAAAGCTGAAAAGTATCCAGGGTTTGCAAGCACAAGTTTTCTTGGCTGTCACAATTATTCCCACTAGAAGCACTATTCCAATAAGCAAAATAGTGCTTATTGATATAAAAACTTGGTTTAAGAATTGATACTTAATTCTCAAAGCTGTACATGAAACCCATGTGTGATACATTCATGCTGATACTTCAATCTCTTGGGTGAATCCAGGAGGATGCAAACTGTTGGCAGTCATGTTCACACCAAACTCCAGGCTTGCATTTGAGTCGCTTTGCCTGCCAAAGCTGGAATATCTCATTTAAAACATTCTTCATCATTGCTGGCTGACAAGATCACAGCAGCTGTCCTTGTCTGTAGTGTGAGGTGATAAGTAAAGAAATTGAAGCACTAATATTTGCCATAGAAGTTGCATTGTTAGCCACAATAACATTTGTACTTCCTGTGAAGGCAACTGAGCATCTGAAAGCCAGAAAAACACCCTGCAGACAGTGTTGCCAGTCTGGGACTTTTTATTTTCATTGTAAAAGATGGCCAAGCACTTAATGTTTCCTTTTTCTGTGTGCAAAACCTTACCTCTACAGATCTCAATTTGTTTTCATTCATCCCTTCTACACAGTCTTGCTTCTCAGTTTCACCTGGTGCAGTCTGTGGCTGTTTGCTGGGATCAGTGATGATGGTGGGACTGAATCAACCAGAACCTTGAGGTGGAATTGCTGCACGTAACTCTGAAGTGATCAAACCAGAAGACACCATCGGCCTCCAGCTTTTAAAGGAGGATTTATTAGAAATCTCCATACAATATATTGTTGCAGAGCAACTTGTCAGGTAGAGAAATCTTATTAAGTGAATGATGTAAATTCACAGTTATTTAAACAAGTCTCTTGTTCACTGAAGCCTTTTAAGGAAGGTCCTTCGCTCAGGGCTGCTGCCTGCCTCACCCTGCCTCTCTCTCCACCTGCCTCAGCTCTCTGCCCTCAGGACAGCAGCTATCTCCTCTCCCTGTTTAACAGAATGTACATGGGAAGCTACGTCCTGAGGACCTCGCTGCCACCGTCCAAGCTCGCTCGGCCCCAGCAGATGAACCTTAGGATTAAAGGGTGGGCTCAGTTCAGCACACACTGTGCCTCACCTAAAAAATCCATCGCGCAGGCTCGAAGGCCTTACCTGCATTTGCAAAGCCCTGTATCACCAGCGCGCTTGTAACAAACGTGGGTAGAGACCTTTCCCTAATCTTTGTTCGCGAAGACTGGCCACGACATGGGAAGCACAGGCTGCCCCAAACTGCCCCATACTGCAACCACACGAACCCAATAAAAAATGCTATGAGAAGCAATGTGTTCCTTACCTTTCAGTGGCAGCTTACTATTAGCTATCATTTTATAAATAAGACCTGTCTTCTCTAAAATGTAAATGTTCCCAAGGCTGAATTAATGGAGAACTGAAAGCAACATTTCTAACCTTGAACCTCCTCCTCCAGCCATCCTTTGAGTTCACCAGGGTCTTGCTTCAGCAAAAAATAATCTGCCCCAGTGAAAGCCCAAGGTGCCAGGAGGAAGACAAGAAAACTTGCTGGCAGACCTGACCAGCCTGCACAGGCTGTGCCAAACTCCTGAGGAAGCACATCTCCATGAGACTACTCAATGTCATATGAATTTTTTTCAAATCAGGTCAAAATGTTGCTTGGTTTTGCACCAAGCATAGCATCAGGATGCTTTCCTGACTTCTAAGCAGACTAAAGGACATGTTCAGCACACTGAATTCTTTCATGTATCGGATGCTTATCTACAGGTATCTCCTGTTCAGCTTCCAATTTCTTGCTCAGTGCGAGACTTAGATAAGCCTTTCCACTCATCATTATTGCTGTTAAAAGGTTAAGTCTTCGGCTCGTATCAGCCCTGCTGACTGCTTGCCATCTGACTTAACGTGGCCACTGACATGGAGGCTTTAAATCTACAATGTGTCTGCAGCCTGTAACCAGTTTTTAAGCTGACATCTTGGTCTTCCAACAACCAAGAATTCATCGGGAGGAAATTCCACTGTTATTTAATATGTGTGCACGTTTGTAATGACAAGTTTTTCTGCTTTAACAAGTAACAAATAACCTAATGCCTCTTATGTACAAATCAGAAGGGTTGTGGCTGTGACTCTCTGTACCAAAGAGTAAGGCGATAGTGGTGAAATATCTCAGAGACAAATTAAACAGATTTACTGTATGTGAGCATGTGCAACTTCTCCTGAATGACTCCCATGTCATATACTGTACAGGTCAGAAGTGCAAGAGAGCTGAGAAGAAATCTAAACAGTAACTGTAAATTTGGCTTCCCAACTTGTGCACAGTAATCCAGAACTATACTTTTAATCATTGTGGCATGTGAATTTATTGATTTACCCTGACAACCTGCATTTCCCTAGGGAATGCAAGCGAGGGAAAATTCCTTTTGCACCACTTCATGTCTCTGCAGAGACTGAGTTGAATTCAGTAAGACAAAAAGAAATCACTAAATTTCATGACTTGAGCACTGCAGATGTTCTCAGCATATATCTGTGCTCTGTCTGCATGAGTTTGAGGTCTCACAAGTGTAAGAATTAAAGTAGTGCTCGGGCATTTGATCAGTGTTGGGAGACTGAGGTGAGTGGGGGTGTGTGTGTGTGTGTGGTGGCACCTGGCTGACCACCTAGGTCTGTCTGAGAAGGGAGTGTCTTTTTAATAAGCTTTTTGAATATCAAAAACCTGAGTGATGATGTAGCTAGTTGCTGTGTGGAACTGTCCTTCCAACAATTTGGGATTTTTAGGGTCCAGGAGGCTAACTCATGCCTGGGTGGGGATCAGTGGGGATCCGTGGGGAGAACTGGTCTTCTGTAAGAGTGAAAAAAGTATTGACAAAGAGGCATTGCCTCACTCCATGTGTCCCTCCAATCTCTCCAGACAAGGTGGCAGGAAAAACAGGTCAATAAGGCATCCCCAGAAGTTAACTTTCCTCTCCTTTCTTGTCTCCTCCTTCAGGGACCAAGAGGATCAAAATACAGGTCAGGCTCCTCCAAAGCTCAGTACAGAGCACTGACCCCAAACCTGTAAGACCATGAAACATGAAGTACCCCTTCCTGTACTTGACCTGGCCATTTAAGCAGATGACTGTAAGAGTTTTAATTTTTTTAACTGACCACAGGTACTATTTCATGGGTTTAACATGAAGGCAGAAACCGAAAATGAACAAGATACCTGAAACTGTAATAAGTTACTGACATGCTGTCATGGTGGCATCCTTATACAAGGTGGTGTAAAACATGTCAGAGCATGTTTGTGAGGTTTTACAGGAGTCTGTCAAAGTGAGATGCAAGCGATTAAAGCAAGATTGTGCTGGAGGACCATTCTTATAAAAATTCTACATCTGTATAGTTCAGTGAACTATTCTTTGAAGCATGCCGGGGTTTGTCAGCAGATGGACCTACATGGTTTGCTACAGATGGGGATGCTACTATTCTAGAATGCATATTCTGCATGAGCCATCAAAGAACCAGATCCCTGGAGCAAAACATGCCAGTATAAGGAGCACTTTATTGCTTGGGGAACAACAATGTGTTTGTTGCCTCCCATAACACACAGTTAGTGGGAATACAGCTTAACTGAGTGGTGGGTCAGGATCATATAAAAGAGCTCTAATGAGTAAAACAGTTGACACTTGTAAAACCACCACAGTCTACATGAACAGATTTGGTTCCATTACCCAGCCACAAGGCTGCAGAGTCTGTTTTATATGAAAATATAAGATAGCTCAGGCATTAAGATTCTACCTGAAATGCTTTGTTTTCTCTTTAAGGATATGAAAGATCAGGTGTATCTTTCAAATACAAGCCCTTTCTGGAGTGGGGAAGAGTAGATCACAGATCACTCATGAAAGTGTTATTTCTGGCTCTGGAGAAACAACCTTGCCCAAGTAAAAGAAATCTCATAAGACAGAATGAAAAGAAGGAGAGAAAAACATAACTTAAAGAGGTGGTGTAAAAGGAGAGGGGGAATATGTATATCTGAAAGGGACTTTGAAAGTGACTCAAAACAAAAATTCTTTTCCTAGAAAAAGTAGACACCATACAGAATTTATCTGGGCAAATTATGTGTCTTTTTTGAAAAAGCCATATTTCTAAAAATAATGCACTAGAGAATATCATGTTTCTATCAATGTGTTGGATAATCATCTGTCTTTGCTTATTATTTTATATACTGTTAAGTAGGGGAGAATGAACTGTCAGCTAGTAATGTATTCAGTGTCTAAATGTCCAACAAGCAACATAGAAATCCCAAGTTAAAATTTTATAATAACTTTTTCTTCCAAACACCTGAATAAAGGCACTTGATCAGACACTGTACAAGAAGTGTATGTAGGAGTATATTTTCAAACAATTGTTTCTGGAAAGTTGGTTGGAGATCTGGGAAGCTTGGTTGCCATTTCTTAATGCAGAAAATATAGCAGATTCATAAGGAAACCCTGGAGCAAAACAGTTAATAATATTGTGTGAACATTTTCCATACAGAGGTCACATATAACTGACACACAGCACTGCCAATTTGATAAAACCCTTTTGTAGAGTAAAACAACATAAGCTAGGCTGTCACTCATTTGAGCCTTAGCCTCAAGGCTTATTTAAGACATAGAAGTGAAAACAAAGTGTGCTTTTCTGATAGTCTCTCCTGTTTCTCTTCCACTGGTGCTGGAAGGACCAGTAGGAGTTCAGTACATGTTGGAGGAAATTGTGGTACCTATTGGTGAATGACACTGCTATTTGTACTCTGTGCCCTACATGACCCAATCAATTCTCTGTTGCAATAAACACCACTGCCTGACTAAAAAACTTAACCTCAGAAATACTGAACCCAAAACAAATTCCATTTGACCTAAATTGGATTTTTTTGTTTGTTTGTTCATTAAAATTGTTCGTAAGATTCCATTTCCTGAGGCAAACCAGGGGCAATAGAAGCAGAGATACTGCTAAACATAATCTCTGATGGCTGTATATTGAAACATCAGTGCTCAGCTACAGCCATACATCTTAATTGTGCTGCTCTACTCAAACATTCAAATTAACAATTCCAACCAGGAATTCATGACTATCAAACTTTACTAAAAAAGCCTACCTTCTTTGTTTATCTTTATTCTACCCCAGCTCAGAATTTAGGAATCATGGGTTTGCACCTAAACTTGGAGTTTTGATTGATTTGACAGCAGACTACTCCCATCTCTTCATGTGTCTTTTGTAAAAAAGACCTGTTCCCAGAGGGAAACACATGGTACTATTGCAGTTGGCTATCTGACTGAAGAGTTTTCTTGTTGTGTGTGTTAAAATCAGCTTCTCAGGATGTTTTTTCTCATTCAGCATTATGACAAAGGTAAGAACACTATCAAACATTGCTAAACTTGAACTAGGCAGAGATGAAAACAAGGGTCTTTTTCTCAGTTTTTGCTGTTGTAGGCATTTAGAAAGGTTTGAGAACCCTCACCTTGATATCAGCTTGCCAGCTAGTTATCTAACCTACCTAAGTGAGAGAAACCACAGAGCTGGCTGACTGATTTGTGAGCAAAATAAACATTTTGTCAACCTAGTCCCTCAGTCTGAGAGACCACAAGCCCAAAAGGGAAACTCAGATAAGTTCTAGAAGGCTAGAAATGTGCCAAAACCTTCCCAGAGAGAATAAGGCATATAATGCAAACTATCAGAAAATTATAGCGGTAACTGGGTAGTACACGGAATCCATACTTTCCTGGGACTAATTCTGGAATAGCAGTAGTATGCCCAGGCATGCGAGAGGGATGCACAAGGGCTTCCTATACTGACACTGCTAAGAAGGGAGCAATGCGTACACCAGAAAAAGACTAAATTTTATAAAGTTGCTGTAAGTTGAGTCAACTCCCTCTCCAGATGAATCCTTAGCAATATCTGTGTCCGTGGAGGAAATCCCATCATTGGATTGAAAGAAATATGCTGAACCTATGACAATTAGTGAAAATATTGGACTACATGATGCAGATGAATTAGTCCTTGCACAAAGAAGATACGTGCCATAACTGACACGAACAAAGATTTCGTTGTTTTGCTGAAAGCTTCTGGAGGAAGTGTCTTTGTGTTATACATCAGGAGATTGTTTATTCCAAATACAGTGTTTTATTGTATGTTTCAGTCTGTGCTAATTGCCTCATCATCTGTTGCATTAAATCCTGAAAACTTTCATAATTTATTTGATGAAAATTAAAAGCAAAGAGCACAAGGGCTCCATTGAAGGGCTCAGTGGTTCTCAGAGATGAATACTGTTTAAAGATTTGAAAATTGAGAAAACTGGTACTAAAGTGGTTTGAAAAAGAGTACATTTGTTGATGATGCCAGTTACTGAAAGACAATGGTTAGCAATGAAACTTTCTTTATAGACATAATGTTTTTTCTGAACACACATATTATATTGGTGTTATGGTAGCCCTGATATTCTAAGGACATTAGAATGGCAAGATCTGTAATCATCATTCCTTACTAGACCAACTCATATTTGGAAAAAAAATGTTGGTTTTTTGGGCATAGATGATCATGTGTACATAAAACCTTGTCTTTATTTTCCATCACTTGGTAATGTTGGGATGTACATTAAGAAAAATACAACAATTCAATTTCTTCAAATTTAGGCTCTTTGAAATCTGTATGTGAAGAGTTTCAGGCAAAAAAAAGAAGAACAAGGACACCTTTTTTGCCACTCTCATCACTGTTATAAACATTGTAATTGGCTCTGGGTTCTTAGTTCATTTTGATCTTGGAGGTAAATCCAAATGAGTGGCCTTGAATTCACTTTGGAGCAGGACTTGACATCATTGTGAAGATTTGTCATGACAATGGATTAGCCTTCACTTTAATCTTTGGCACGCATGATGAAATCATATTTGTGTTGTGCATACAGCAGTGCAGTTTGGGTGCAAACTTTCTTACAAAAAAATAGAATCACACAGGCACAAATTTTATATCTTGGTGACTCCCTGTAGAGACAAAAAATCTGATTTCAGGGACTGATGACTTCATGGCAAAAAGGACGGAGAAATTAGACAGACTGCCACTGGAACACATTGATTGTGTCCAATTTCAATCTGCATTGCATTTCATTGTCTTTTTATTAGTACTAGTGTTAAGCATAGATGTAAAAAAAAGCTTTGTCCCTGAAGATTTCTGTCTAGTAATGCACACCATTTAAAAAAAAAATTACTACAAAATTAGTTATTCACATAGACTGGTTGTAAAGTGGTTGAATTATGGTTGCCCAAATATAATCACTACTGAGGACTCATTGATAATAAGTGTTTTCCTAATAAACTCTCTCAGGGATCAGTTGTCAGGATAATGCTCTTCAATACTTCCATGTCAGTTCTGCAGGAAAATACAGGCAGACTGTGACCAGGCAGGGAGCTCAATGATAAATCAGCAGCAAAAAGGAGTGGTCATTTACACAGCAGGGACCATTACTCAATCACATGGGCAAGGAGAAACTGTGTATGTGTTTTCTGACTCTGGGTTCCTATGTATCTTTTAGCAGTGATCACAAGTCTGGCTGGTTTGAGCTGTTCCAAGCAGAAGGCCAGGAGAGGCTTCTTGGCTTCTTGCTTCAGTGATCACTGTCGTGGTCAGTCTGGAGGAATGGTGTAGACAACAGTGGAAAGGGTGGTAGTTTTGAGAGTGGTCCCAGGGATGCAAAGAAGGGACAGGCTGAAGGGAAAAGGCTGCTGCTGAGGACGTGAAACACTGATGCCTTATTTGCTTCTTTATTATCACTCCCATCTCAACCTCAAGGACTAATATTTCTTCGAAAATTAGTACCACTTTTCCTTGTCAGTGTACTCAAATCTCAAAGAAGGATGGATGAAGAGGACAGAGACTGAGGGCAGCAGAGGGACAAGTACCAATCTATTCACTCTCGTGACCAGTGACACAAAGTTGAGTCAGGGGAGATTTACGTTAGATATCAGAAAAAAGTTTTTCATTCAGAGGGTGCTTGAGCACTGGAACAGGTTCCCCAGGGAAGTGGTCACAGCACCAGACCTGACAGAGTTCAAGAAGCATTTGGACAATGCTCTCAGGCACATTGTGTGACTCTTGGGGTGTCCTACACCGAGCCATGAGTTGGACTCGATGATCCTGATGGGTCCCTGACAGCTCAGCATATTCTATGATTCTATGATTGTAGTAAGAAATCAGGGCAGAGCTATCAGTAATAAAACGATGGCAAAACAGCAACACTCAAGTGCACTTTGGAAGAATAATAAGCCTTTCAAATCCTTAGCTGGTAATATTATGTGGCTATATCACAGTGATTTAAAATGTCAGAAATATATGTAATTATAGTACACAAAGTTTTAGTTTATACATATTTATATATATACTAATATATATATATTAATATATATTCTTTCTAAAAGTAAAAAATACCAAACCAAAAACCCCACACATACAAAAACAAACAAACAAACAAAACCACAAGTGAAAGCAAACACAATGAAATCTTGCTATATTTTAAGGCTGATTTACAGGAGGTCTTTTTAATGCAATTTTGTATGATGTTTTGGGGGAAAAAAATGAAGTAAATTGAAGTTGATTTTTTCTCATGCAAAGAATGAAATTCTATAATAGTTTTCCAGAAAACAAAACCAGCAAACACATAGAAGTTCAAATTTAAAACAAACAGCTAGTATTCTAAGGTAGTAATGAAAGTAGATACAGTATAATTTTTTGTTTGCTATTTTAATCAGAAAAGATCTCCACAAAAAGTCATTTGGAATCAGGGAATGGGGCTCTGAGGAGCAATTGAAGTCAAGTATGCTTCACTAACAGTAATTAACAGCATGCAAGCTGTAGTAGCTCCTGCAGCGAAACAGGATTAAGTAGGATGAAGGAATTCATTACATTACTTTGAGAGAGATTCCACTTTCTTTTAAGGCTGATGTAAATCTGCAGTAACTTCAATTGCCTTCATATAGTCACTGATCACTAAAGGCCAATGTCCTTTATCAGAATTCACATCTCATGGATACTAACCAAATGCTCATTTTTCAAAAATACTAATATCAAAATAAGCAGTAACTGCCTGCATACAAGAAGGTTTTATGCATATGACTGTTCCATGTAATTTTTTTCCCAATGTATAAATGAAAGCTAAAATTTACAGAAAGAAAGCTTTTTCCAATCACTCCTTTATATGAGTTATTAAACATTTCCCAGTGCTAGACAACTATTTATTTCTGAGAAAACACCAGGTCTGCATCCAATGGAAATATGTTTGCTAACAAACTACATGGAACAGGATAAACATTTAATTATGTAATTTTGAAACTCCAAGGGAATCAGCTAAGCTGTAATTTGTCATGTTATCCTGGTTTTGAATACTTCATGCTACACTGTCTGATTATAAAAATTCACGTTGGCTCTCATGTTAAAGGCATTTTTGCTTTTGAACAAAAAAGGACAGATTTCCTCTCTGGAAATTGGAGGGTGGAAATTTTTCTATGGAACCAATACTACTTTGCAAAACCCACCATTTTACAAAACACTGCAGGAGACTCTACTGTAAACTAGTTTTGTTTGCCAAAAGACTAAAGTATTTTCATCTGCTTTCAGCCATTCAGAAGTTATCCCAGCAAATTTTTTATAGGAAATTGAAATGGAAATGATAGAACTGTTTGCTAAGGACCATATAACCTATAATCTATTTTACTCCCCTTAGTCTGAATAATACTTTCCTTTATATAAAAGACATGAGCACATTTACATCTCTGGTTCATTTTGGTACAAAACTACATGAAAGCTTCTCTCCGAAAATGAGCTGAAGTCTGCCCACATTGTTTACTGTCTTATCATTCTTCTTCAAATATTAAATCAGTATCACAATCAATTTCAAACTATTAAGTTACAGACTTTAGTATTCTTGATGGATTGTTAGGGCATTCTGCTCAAAAGTGACACACAAAACTAAAAAACAAATAGACATGATAAGTAAATGTGTTTTGATATATTTATGCAAATATGCTAGTGGAAGATGTGTTCAGTTATCAACTTTCATTAGGCATTTTGAAGTCTGTAATCACGGTTAATATATACAAAGTCAAAGAAAACTTTATTGAAGACCATAATCCAGATTATATATATTAGTTTTATGTAATTTTTTTAACATTTTGGAATAATTACAGATCCAACATATTTTAAAGTTTCACATTCAGCGCATAAAAGACATGATCAGCTTCACTGTAACGCCGAACTGATTTTTTAAAAAAAGGAAATGTCCCAATACTTGTGTGTACTCCCCTTGAACCTCCAGCCTGCACCCTATCCAAAAAGAAGATGAATGAAGGTCATTTGTAGAAAAATAAATGATGTTTCTGTGTTTCCTGTACTCTTACTCTGTCTCCCTGTCCTTGCAGATTCTGTTTCCTACATATTGTGTTCATACACATGCAGAAGATGATTTGGGTTACACTAACGAAGCAATGAAAAATTAATACATGTCAATAGAATGAAAAAAAACCCACAAAAAATAAACCCACTAAAAATCAAACACATGAGTTTGGCTCTAAAGTTCTTAATAAAGCATCACCTGTCTTGACTGAAGGGCCCTGTTCAGAATTCAGGATGCACGACCACTGTCATAGAGCAGGGCGTCAAATTTAGCTGAGAGATTCATCTGCAACATGCACAGAAGTACTGGACCTGCAGAAAATGCAAGCAAGTTGTTTCTGCTGATGCTGAGAAAGACCAGGGAGATCTATTATTTGGGAGCAACAGACCTCAAACTGAAGTGAGAGCCGAAAACATTTCAGAAGATATCATACAGTGAATAGTAAAAATCACGAAGACCACATTTCCTTCTAAATACAGAAATGTAATGAAAGTATTTCACCATCCTTTGTAGTGCATGTGTAGGTGGTTCAAAGGTTCAAAAATTCACAAACTGTAAAAAATGCCTCTAAGAATGAGAGACTTTAAGACCTCAATCTTTTTAAATTATGAAAGAGCAGACTGAGAGGAGAAATGATTACAAGGTATAGTTTTCTCTATGAGGGAAAAGTATAATTACCTCTATGAGGGAAAAATACTAAAATAAGTATTAAGTAGTTTTTCAAACCAGCACCTACAAATGCAACAAAAACTAAAGGCTGAAAGCTAAAGCTTGACATTCCCATTATTAAACAGGCAGAATATTTTAAAGGGGAGGGTAGTTTACCTCTGAAACATGGTAATAGAGGAAGTAGCCAATTATCCATCTCTCATGGTCTTCAAATTAACTATTCAGATTAACACAACCTGGGCTATATTAAAAGTAGCGTGGTCGGCAGGTCAAGGGAGGTGATTCTGCCCCTCCATTTCATGCTCCTGGGATCACAACTGAAGTACTGTGTCCAGCTCTGGGGGCCTCAGCACTGGAAAGACAACAACCTATTGCAGCAAATCCAAAGGAGGGTCATGAAGATGATTAGAGAGCTGAAAACCTCTCCTATGAAGACAGGCTGAGAGAGTTAGGGTCATTCAGCCTGGAGAAGAGCAGACTCTGGGGAGACATTATAGAACCTTCCAGTACCTAACAGAGGCCTTCAAAAGAGCTGCAGAGGAACTTTTTACAAGGGCATGGAGTGATAGGACAAGGGGAGGATAGCTTTAAACTAAAAGATTAGATATTAGAAAAAAATTCTTTGCTGCGAGGGTGGTGAGGCACTGGAACAGGTTGCCCAGAGAAGCTGTGGATGCCCTATCCCTGGAAATGTTCAGTGTCAGGCTGGATAGGGCTCTGAGGAACCTGGTCTAGTTGTCCCTGAGAAGGTGTCCATGGTAGGAACTAAACGATCTTTAAGGACCCTTCCAATCCAAAACAGTTTATGATTCTATCCTGCACTGAAACACAAAGGAACTACAGCTTTGTAATGAAGCAATTATAAAGAAAATGTTAACAGACAGAAAACACGCTTCTTCTTGTAATATCATTCTGGGAAATGACCAGACTATTTCAGGTGAAAATCAAACATGCACAGACACAGAATCAGCTTGAGGCAGGCTTCTTAAAGGGGAAATTTTGCAGGGCTGTAGACAAATTAAATTAAGTCTTAATTATAGGCAGTAGTATCTGCTCATTCTTTTCAAACAACCCTTGGGTCTGACTGGGCCTCTCCATAGAAGGTCAGACAAAAAACAACCTTCACATCCCAGTACTAAGCAAAATTATTGACAGCATCTAGTCATCACTAAAGTGATTGCTTTCAAATATACACAGAATTAGTGTACCTTCAGAGCTGTATTCATCCATATTTATAACAGCCTAGATCAAATTTTCAAATAAAGAAAATATTTTAGATTCAGAAAAAAATCTATTATTCTTCATGAGGACACTTTTCAAAATGCAACATCACATTAAAACAATTATTTAGTGCATTGCTTAGACCAAAAGCAATCTGAAGCATATTGCAATTATAGGGATTGAGTAGATATTTTTAGATTGTGAAAATACATCAGGTTTTGAGAGCCTGCACGTTTTTGAAAACTTTTTTTTTTTCAAAATTATTCATCAGTGTAGTACAGGGGTCAAGTACACTGTAGCCTTCAACTATAAAGCACAGAGATAGTTCTGTACCAAAGCAAAATATACCCACATACATATAGTAATGTGCACTCATATACAGGGATCGTATGCAAGTAACAGAGTTTGGTTTCATGTTTGCAAATTGCATTTTTTCTTTCCCTCCCTCTCCTAAAATTTAACTGTTGTAATGAAAGCCTTATTAGATTTTCTACTTATTATTAACCTGGAGGCCTCCTCCCTACACTCTTTCTTATTCGTTTTTAAACTTCTGACCCGATGCAATCTGCCTGCAGGGGCAAATACAGTTATCTCCTTCTAAATTAAAATTGTAACTCATTTGGTACAGTTTACACAAGGCCTCAGCTTTGACACATGCAATTATATGAACATAGGAGGAACATGATTGCTGAGAGCCACTAGAAATAGAGTTTAATCAGAAAACATGGAGTTGTTCCAACAGATTTATAATTCCACCACTTACTATTCTTTTATGTTTCTGAGTGTTCAGATAATTAGATACACTGGTTTTTTGCTTCCCAAGAGGCCAGCAAAAGCAAAATTCCTACTTTTACATTAACAAGATGAAATTATAATACACAAAATCTATAACTTTTCTATTGAAATGACAAATTCATACAACATTAATTTTAGTACTTACAAAATGTTACAAATAATTTTTTCTGTAATATCGATGTGTATCACATAATGTAGACTTAGGTGAATTAATTACCCATTCAGATGGATTGCCCAGTCTATCAGCTTTTACTCACATAAGAACCCCTAGGTAGCTCACTTTGCCTGTCTTAAAAGGCAGATTTTCTTTAATAGGTCTTTAAAATATAAGGTTCACATTTTATGCCACTGGTAGGGAATGATCCTCTGGTGTAGTAGATCAGACTGCAGAGCTGTAAAAAAAAATTGAGATGTTACAAAGATGTACCAGATTCATAGCCCTACCTGATCTCTGTGCCTCCAGTTCATCTCTGATAAAGTAATTTTAAGTGTATTTGATCAAGTGAGACATAGAGTTGAATCAACAAAGAGAGATCACTCACTGTAATTAGAAAGGAAGATGCAGACTTCAACTACATGTTGCCTTGCATGATGGCATCACATTCTTCTGAGAATAGGGGTGTTCATGACTCAATTTCTTTTACAAATAACTATGAATAGATGAGTGCAACATTGCAGCCTTTTTACTGGGGCTTGAACACATTCATTTTAATTATACTTTAATATCAAGTTTCCCGGGCTGATGGATGGGCCTCTGGGAGGACTGTAGGTCAAATAAGAGGTGAGGTTACAGAAAAGGGCTACAGAAAATACTTTGGGTAAAGAAAATGCATGGCTGATGATGTGCTCTGTAGTACAAATGTGGTCCTGAAGATCTGGCTGTTTTCTATTTCTCCTTTTATGTTAGCCATTAATTTCACTGCCACAGGCACAATTCATACTTACAAGGTTGGAGGCTCAGACAAGAGCAGCTGCTGTTTCAAATAGCACTGCTCCATTCCCAAGACAGCCAACTCAGTTGAAATGACATCAGTGACCTGGATACACCAAATTCACCAAAAGATGGACTTTCCCATCCTTAACATACTCTTTTCTGCTACATGCATAGCAGCAAAGCAAATCCATAAGGCTAGAAGGAAACAAATTGCAGGTAAGACAAGGTAATGTAAAGAAAGAGTCTGGAAGAGCAACAAAGAGAAGCAAAGCAAAAGGAAAAAAAAAAGAAAAATAAGAAAAAGATTACATGAATATTGGTAATGAGGTTGCCAATCTGTCTCAAGCAAACTGCTTGGTCTAGAAGCTTTTCCTGGTTAGTAAAAACCAACTTAGGTAATGGTAGTAGTTTACAAAGAGATGTCAAAATAGAGGCACATAGTATCATCGTGTTTGTTTAAGTCTGGGATGTCTGAGTCCAGCTCCAAAGACAGATTTATTTTATTTGGCCCCAGGAACATGCCCTGAGCCATTGGGATACACTGTTCTTCTGGCAGCCTGCTCACCCCTAGCCCTCTCCCTGGGACCCCACACTCAGCAGGCTCTGTAGTAGGAAGGCAAAGCACCTGCAGAGTCATCTCAGGTCTTAAAGAGTTTATGGGCGGAGACACGGTCCTGGACAACCTATGCTTTTTGGTTTCAAGCCCATCTGGTTTCATCTCAACCCATTCTGAGACAATTCAGCCCAGAGATCCCTGCACCACATTTCCAGAACTGGAAACGCAGGTAGTGCAGCTCAAAGCATCTCGATAATATTAACAGGCACAGTTCTTGAATTGCACTGATGTTGGTACAAAGTGGCAGAAGCCTTCAGCCAGCAGCAGGATCATGGAAGAAGAAGAGGAGACAAAAGGACCAGAGTAGCCCTGAGCAGTCTGCTTTATGTTGCAATGAAAACACGCCTTGAATCAACTGGAATTTCATCATGCCTCCATGCACCAAGGAGAGTTGGAGTTTGAGAGCAGTTCTCCAGTAACGTGTGTGGTCAGCAATGGCCCACAGTGAGCAATTTTGCAATATCCTGAATGGAAAGGAGACTGGCTGTTCTTTGTCTTGTCCAGTACAAGCAGCAAAAGCCATAAAATTAATTTAGTAGCAGCCACATTCAAAACAAATACAAGGAAGTGGCTCACCACACAGCAGATAAGAGAGCTGGGAAACTCTTCACTCAAGAGGCTGCAGCTTCAAGAAGTCTGGTGGAGCTCAAAGTCTGAAGGAGCACTGAAAAGGTTCTGAGTGCTGCAAAAGAGACCACAGCAGACTCAAGAAATACCTGCAGCTGGGGAAGTTTTAAAAGGGATATATTTTATACATTTGCTTTTATTGTTCCCAAGCCATATGTTTTTTGACACTGTTGGAGTCAGGATAATGGATTAGTTAGCCAATGATCTGTAGTAGTCTATCCACTCCTCTACTCTTAGGACTGATAAATCCTATCAGCTTCTAGTTAGCAGCAGGTGGGAGATTTCCAGGGCTGCTGCTAAGCTGCTGAGTTCAACATCAGGTTCTACCCTCCTAAACTATGCTTAATCTCATTTTTTAACCTGTATGTGGACTCCATATTATCTTGCAACAATGAATTCTGAACTCTTATTGTAAACTGTCTATAAATGCACTTTATCTTTGTTACTTTGTTAATAGAGCCTTCTGTCGTGGTTTGAATCTTGTTTTCCCCAGAGGCTAAGAAAAGTGGTAGACCCCGAGGGGTGGAAACCCCTGGTAGTTTTGGAGTTCTGTCCAATGGGCGCTCCTGCAAAAATGTCAACATCCCACAATCTCACCGGAAAAGATGAGTTGTAGTTTGGGTTGTTGTAGGAGAGGTGGCCATGTTGTAGAGCCACGAGGAAGGGGCTCTGAGCCCCTCGGGCCCTCTGGGCCCCCCTGGCTGGGGGCTGCAGGGACCTGGAACAGCATAAAGCTGGGCTAGGTGCCTGTAGTTATGCCGGGAGATGTTTTCTCCATGGGCACAGAGCAGCAGCAGGCACTGACCAGAGAAACGGTGGCAGAGAGCCAGGAGATAAGAACCTGAACCTGGGGAGCAGCAGAAACAACATGCAGCACCAGAGAAGACTCCTGGAAAGAGAGCTGGGAGAAAGAGAGCCAGCAGCCTGAGAGACAGAGTTCTGGGGGTAAGACTGTACCAGCCCCCCAAAACTCCTTTGAGACCCTCTTGGAGAAGAGGGAGATGGACTCCTATTAAGGAGAAGAGTTTTAGACATGCAGCACCGGAGAGAGAGAGGAGCTGAGAAGCTCAGAGCGTCCCGGAGCTGGACCGGGACGGCCAGAGGAATGCGGGGGGAGTTGACCTTGGCTCCCCCCCTTGCACTGCTGCCACGGTGGCAGCCTGAGAGACAGGGCACAGAGGCCCTGCAAGGAGCTGAGTCTCCTGGAGATACCAGACCGTCATGAAGACCCCCCTGTGTCTTCGTGATATGACGTGGTGATACGACCTTGTCTGGGGTTACGAAGCCCACGGAAGACCCCTCGGTTGGAGGCGATGGGGCCGAGAGAGGTTGGATACCTCCCTCGTGGATGCTGGCAGAAAGCCAGCTATCAGCTGTTGCATGTGGAGAAGACAGACAGACTGCTGCCTCAGAAGATGCTGCTGCTTAAGGACTGGAAGGGATCTGTCCTTCTTTCCCTCCTGGACTTTTATTTGGAGGGGAGAAGAGATCTGATCCACTGTAAATACTATATGTCATGGTAGAGATAGTTGTGATCGTGTGTATAATGTGATATGGTATTTATTTGTACAGTCATTGTAATATATTCCCTTTCCCCCACTTTGAGTCTAGTGTGTTTTGTCTGGAAAAACCCATCTCACATTAGGTTGAGATGTGGAAGGGGGGATGGAGCTAGGGATTGGATTTTGGGACTATCTCAAACCATGACACCTTCATTGAAGTGCTCTACTCACCACATTATGAGAAGATATTAAAAAAACAGGGGATTTTTATCATGTTATTTTCCATACATTCAAAGAGCTCTTTTCTACCCTGAAGCAGTTCATTTACTTATTTATATTTATTACTCATTGCAAAATTATTCTCATAAAATTTTAGAAAGTACATATTTTAAGAAGTAGCTTTCAGAGTTTAATGTCAAAATTTATTACAGATAAAGCACAGGAATTTAAAGGATAAACATTTATTTCTATAATTTGCAATTCCTACTACGGAAAAGTTGTGCCGACTTTTCATAGAGTACAGACTCTACCCTTGTACCAGACTCTTCTGAACCCCTTGGTCCTAGTTCAGACAGTTACAGGCATATAAACTGACTCTAAGGGCATTGGTGTGGACACTGAGGTCTGTAACACGAACATGAAAACACCAAATGTTAAGTATAGGAATGGGGAATCCACAGCTTTTAAAAATAAAGGACTGTGTAAAGGGACATTGTATTTTTATGATGGTCATAAAAATTGATAGTAACAGTGGTTAGATAGGAATGTTGATAGAATAAGAACACTTTTGTAATTCATTTGATTTGTGATGCTAGACTTAAATTTCTCTCCTGTGTTTGTAGATAGAGATAAAAGCAAGTGTATATACTTACTCGAACATAAATACAAAATATTGTCCTCTAAAAACAGGTTTGATTATTTGCTGGACCAGCATAGGTTTCCGCTAGATGGTGCTCCTAGCTTTAGGGAAGCCGTAAGCGGATTAACCTGCTGCAATGCAAGGGATCCTAGATCCCTAGGCTGCAGTAATTTTGTTCTTTTCTCACATCTCCTAAGTACTCACAAGTGTAATGTTTTTAATTTCATTCTCATGTTCCAGTCTTCCCACCCACTGGTCTTCCTGCCTCAGTCTTTTCTTCAGCCACAAATTTTCACAAGCCTGTAAAGATGCTTCTAAAATATTTCCTGCAAAGCAGATTCATGCAGAAATGCCATCTCTCAGAAAGCTACTTTAGGAAAAAATAAGTATATCTGGTCATCTTCATTCTTACTGCTCTTCTTTTTACCTCCTCCTCTATTTCCTTAAGTGTTACCATCTTCTTCATTTTTGACAGGTAAACACAGAAAAAAAAATGTCCTAAATAATGCTCTCCACAGCACTCACTTTTGCTCTTTCATTGGCAGATACCATAGTACAAATCAACACCCCCCTCATCCCCTGCCACAAGGCATTAATTTCTTTAACTTCTTTAACCTTCCCCTGTACTCTCTTCCATCTAGTGGCAGAGCAGCTTTTTCATCAGCCGCTCTCATACCAGTAACATACATAGAAGGATGCTGAAATACTGGAGATATTTGAGAGATGAGTTTCAAAAATGATCAAAGATAGCAAAAAGTATTTCCCAGTGAGAGATTCAAAGAGTTCAAATCTGTTCACTTTAAAAGTGCTTGAGCAACATCACATACCAAGATAGGAAAAGAGTGTTAAGAATTAGTATAGAACAAAAAAAACAGACTTAGCTCAGTCCAACATCAGTGTGCAGCAGAGTTGGTTTCATGTGCATTGTGAGATGAAGAAGCTAAAACTGAGCAGACTATGAAGTCTTCCCAAAGACACTTTTTTTTTAAGACCTGCCTTTGGCTCACAACAGCTACCAATGGTTGGTGGAACAGACCAGCAGCTGGCAGCACCATCAAAATTTTTGTCCCAAAAGTGTACTGCCACAGTCCACTAAAGTGAGATTTCTCTTCGGGATGTAAGATTTTCCTCTTACATCTGGAAGATCACCATTTACAATTGCTATAACTACAGCACTGTTGATAAACCAGTTGTTGTGACATAGTACACACTGCCATCATGAAGGAGTAGTACCCAGTGCTGCAATGCCTTTGGAAATACCACACAGTCATGTGGGCTGCTGGTGAGATTCCTGCATCCAATACACTGAGTTTATTCATGGAAAGAATATTTCTGCTGTTTGCTAGAGTTACAGAGAAGTCTAGTTACAGTAAGACTGGCTTATCACTCTTAATAGGGAAAGACAGTTTGTTTTCTTCTCTAAGCTTCAAATTCCTTTAATAGTTACTTTGCTAGAAGAGAGGAATGGCTGAACTTGGCCCTAGGCTGACTGACAGTGAAATCTGCACTGACAGACAAATGAGAAATCTGAGGCTGAGGCTGACAGATCCATTTAGCCTATTCTGGATGAGCAAGAGGTAGAGAAGAAATGGACAGACAGAGCTGCTGAAGTTTGAGCTGCAGATGTCCCTTCTATGAAGATCTGTAACTGATGGGGGTAGCCCACTTTGCCTTGCCACATTGAGCCTTGACTGTGTGCTATGGATTGCATGCCTGTGCACCAAGTAAAGCAGTGCCCTTAAAGGGAAGCATCATGGACAGTGAGTGTTAAGCACATTACCCAAAATAAAAATAGCTACTCCTCCCAGATTTATGGCTCTCAGTACTGAGTATCACCTCCTGCCCCAACTTAAATGGTAATGGGTGAAAACTGTTGTGATCTAGTTAACTATCTAAGCCACCTCTACGTAAGAACCCTGCCTGGAAATCACATAGGAACAAGGAGATATATCAAGAAATAATAATTATCTTGAAACTTATTGAACTACTTCATGCAACAAAAATCAAATTTTATCCATATTATCAACAGATTGGTGTGTGTCAAAACATTTCAGCCTCTAAAGCAAAAAGTTTGAAAACAAAAGATGCACATTCCATGACTTAGGATCAAATCTGGCAGAATATAAAGACTGGCTAAAAATATCTACCAATAAAAAAAAAAAAAGCCTACTGTACAATTTGTCAATGCATCTTTCCTGAAAAATACAGTGAAGATGATTCCCTTTGGGTCCTTTTCTATGAGGAAAGAGCACTTAGCAGCAGTCTCAAGTGAAGAAGAGCAAAACGTCAGTGTAACAGAGGTTTGGGGGTTTCCCAGAAGAAGAAAAGACATTGTGGGTTAATTGACCTGTATTTTTTGCAAGAAGATATGAAACTACAGTTTTTGTATGTGGTCTGTGGCAACAAATTATCTGTGTGCAACCAGTCTCTATATGGTAAATGACATGAGACCAAGAACTGAAAGTCTGGCGTATGCATCCGTGTGTGTGACTATATATAAGTTATTGTTATACAGTATATTTTTACAAATATGATGCAGTTGCAAAGCTTCTGCTGAAGTGAGAGGCTACCGAGTTATATTTCTTGCAAGTCAGACAATAAGCCAATTTCTGAGAATTTGACATTCATTACAAGGGAGAGGGCCAAGGTAAGAGAGTGTTCCTCAGACACTGTGGATTGTGGCATGGTTAATTTTTGAAAAGCATTATAAAATATTCTCTTCATCATATCAAACATCAGAAGGCAGTGAGTTGATGGCACAAAAAAGACACGAGTATAAGCTTTTCTCACGTTTTTTGAAAAATCCCAAAGAATAGTTAAAAAGGATGGGAAAAAATGCTTTACACCGTAGCAGCAGTGTATCTGAAGAAAAAGCTGTCTTCTGAGAAACCTCCTTTTAAGTCATTGTCATTCCCTAACTTCACAAACACATCATGTGACAACAACAGTCTCACTGATGCTAAAGATAATGAATTTGAGATTTTTAGGGCAGTGGAGCCTTGAAATATATTGGCTACCTGTCACACTTGGCTTTTTCTCTCTGATGCTGATTGTGACCATAGCCCAAGTCCCTGGCTGCTGGTAGATCTTCTCTGCAGTTCAGTAGTTTAACTTACTAGACAAAGAGGTAAAGTCCAACACTTCTGGAGCAGTGGCCATTCAAGCAGAACACCATGTGACTACCTAAGCTGATTTCTGTAACTTCTGCCCCAAATCCCAGACAGTAACTTTTGCATGAGTTTCTATTTCTATTCAGAAAAACAGAAAATATTTACTACAAACATCTAATGGGAGAAAAGTAAGCATCTGAAAGGCAGCCTTTGAATGTTTAATTTTTTTTTAACCAGCCTTTCCCCAAATCTGCTCTTCTCCAATGTAATTTGAATCTGAATGCTTTTAGCCTCTACTTCCAGTCATTGAGTCTTGTTATGATATTGTTTTCTGCAGGAATAGAGTCATCTACCACTGGCAATCTCCTTAAGTGCATGTAATTATGAATCCTACAGAGTACAATCAGTCTCCAAATTTCTCACCAGCTGTTTTTCTTCCAGACCACAGAATATTCTTTTGTGTTTTGGCTGAAACCTCACTTAAAGACTAGTGTCATATATGAGGATGTGATACTGTGGTAACAATCTCACTTACGCCACAAACAAAGGACAATGGGACAGACCCATGCTCAATCCAAACAGGAGAGCCAGGTTATTGCATGTTTGTGACATGAGTGGGAGCCTGAATATCGTGTTGGGAGGATCAGCTGATTCTGGGCTGATGATCCTCTTGTCCTGTTAATAAATGCATCATCTCTGAATACTCTTTCCCTTCTGTCTGGCTCACTGTTATGTGAGTCAGAGAATTACGGCACATGAATTAAAGGATATGGATATGGCTGCTCCGCTGAGGGGTTACAACCACCATGCAGGCCTGCAACTACCTCTTGGGACAACATGTGAGCAGATCTGTACTGCTAGCAAGGTGCAGGGACAATAACCTTCCCTGCTCCCTTTGCAAATCCTCTGCTGGCTGACCTGTAATTACTAGTGGTTGTGGGTGGAGTTATGTGAAGTCACACAGACGAGCTCAAGCCCCTGTTTAACAGGGGCTGCTCTATGGACCATCAGTATGGCTATTCTTCTCTACCACTGAGTAGATTTTCTAAGATCTATCCATCCTTATCAAAGCTCTGGGAAAACAATCTGATCCAGCCAGCAAGAGAACACTATGAATGAAGCAAAAGCCACTAGCAGGGAGTTCCTGCAAATTAAAAATTGGATACCTACTGCCATCTTTTACAACAGACACTGAAAAAAAAAATCAATTACCTTTTCACAAGAGCTAATGAAAAAGTGTTAACACCTGAGCTCAAGATTAGTATAGAACAGGACTGTGCAAATTATAACTGGATCATTTCAAGTGATTATTACTACTTGACAGGGTTTAAAACTTTCACATTAAATTAATGCATCCTGTTTAGCCATCCTTAGTTTGTCATCACTCACCGTTGTAAAATATTTCCTTTGAAATGCTACTAACACAAAATATTCTATTCAAAGAATTGTCTTTTTAGTGGCAAGATGATCTTGAATTTAAGAAAAGTTGTAGAAAAGTTAGGTACAATCAATCATATTAACTAGCCACTCTGTTCTCCAGCGCCTAGAAATCATTCTTAGCATGAAGAACAGCTAAGTGATTCTGAGCTCATACAAGAACCTATCTAAATTTAACTGCTGTATCATTTTAATGAGAGATAAAATGCCCTGCGTCCACAAACAGATGGTGTTAGCCCACATTAATACACTCACTGGAGAACTTAATATGCTTAGATTTAGATGGGTTATTCCACTGGATGACGCAGTACATGACGCATCCTGAAGCAATGTATCTGTATTTGGCAGTTCTTTATCATCTTACTTGGTTCTACTGGCTACACACTGCTTTCCCTGTGTTGTGTCCTGTCCTGTCCCTGGGTTATAACTGGCAGATATAGAGGTGCAGGCCTTTGTGGTTCTTATTTGTGGAAGCCAGAAACACTCACCATGGCACAGCCATATTTTGTATTTTCACATGACTCCTGGATTTTACTGACCCTAGGAAAGATCCATGCATCCATCTGTATTTGGAGAGAAGTTCTCCCCACCAGCAACCCCCCATAAACATACTTACTTATCTCCTTCTTTCCACAGCAGAATGGGGAGGGGTATACAAGTAAGAAAGAGATGGATGCCTGTTTCTGCCTTGCCCTGTCTCATTTGAGGGCTGCAGCTGAGCTGCCAGGGATCTGGCATGGTCAGGGGTATGAGCTGGGCATAAGGCCACTGGCACCACTGTGACTCCCATATGGTCTCCTTTTCTCTAGGCTGAGATTTTGCCTCCCTAAAATCTGCCTCCCAAGGCAATAGATTGAATCTGGACATTCTTGCCCAGGGATCTTTTGGCAGCTCATCCTACTTGCACTTCCAAAAGCATAAAATGTTTGTATATTATGTTTTGCATATTTAACCAGTGTTATTAGCTTATAGTAAATACATATTTAAAACATATTAAGTAGTATACTACTTCAGAAAAATTAAATTAAGTAATTACTGTGATTGGAAAATTGTATTAGATGCAATTTGATCATGGTATTGATTTCATGAAGGTTGCTTCTAGTGAAATCATTTATATGAATTTGATCCACCTTATCAGCAATCTCTATGACTATTTTGTTACGTGAACAACGAACAAAGCTTCCTAATATAAATCTTCGGATACCATTTTACTCATCTTCTGAATAAAGTTAATGTAGTGCTCTTTAAATAAAGGTTGCATAATACAAAACCTCTGTAAATAAGTAGAGTAACTTAGAAATGAGAAATCATTTGAAGTGGGCGGAAGAGAATATGTGCAAACCTAAAGTTCAAATGTGTTGGAATTCAAAAGGTATTTTCATAAGATATTGCAATATTTGCACAAAGATACAAGTGAAGTATTCAGAAAGCTTTAGATGTTCTTATCTACTTTATATAATGTGATCTTGAGGATGAAAAATATTGACTCAGTGTTCTAACTTGAAGAAATTATCGTGACAGTCATGGAGCTTTAGCTGCTGTATACCTGGGCATGGTATTTAAATGGGGGGAGAGAAAAATTGCTTCTTTGGGGTATAAGTACATCTGTAGAATTTTATGAACATGCATATCTTACTTACAAACCACAGATATATCTGAAAAGGCACAGAAGAGAATTCAAGGATTTCATTCCCTACCTTCCAAGATTATCTTATGTGAGGGAGAGACTGTTTCATTTCCTGAGGATTGTTCTTTCCTGACAGAACTAGAAACATAAAGACATTCAGAGACAGAAGAGGGAGAAGGTGTATATGAAGATGAGAAAGAAATGAATACAGATGTAGGGGACTACAATCATAGTAAATCACTGAAAATATTTGCTACTTTAATTTATACCTAGTTCCCTTTATCTGCACTCTATTTTTAACTTCATACACCTTGTGTGTGTGTGGCTATTTACAAGGATGTGGTTTTTGCAATAAAAATTAAGAGGAGTTCAGTCTAGATATAAACCATTCCTAAGAAGCAATACTTTTAAATGTCTGTGAGATATTACCAGAAATAGTATGGACTTTTATTCTGTGTTTCAGTTTAAGAACAGCAAGAGAGAAATTAAATACACAGGATGAATTGGCATAGCATTGATCAAATGATCAAGTATGAGCCAGATCTCAAATCCCAAAGCAATTTGTTCACAGTCTTGGATCAGTCTTTGAATGAGTTGAGCAAGGCCCACAATTTCTTTTCCTCAACTACAAAAGGATGAAATCAGCCCACACTGCACCTTAAATTCACTCACTCCCAGTAGTGTGCAGGGGCAGGATTTGTGCACTAAATGTGGACTGCTCAGCACCTGGCAAAGACCCTGTGACACCTAACACCTCTCCCTGCTCCTCCTCCACTACGGAGAGGCCATCAGCAGGTGGGAATTGATGAGTTTGTTTGCAATTCCTGAAGCCGAGATCATGTGAATTATAACACTGCAAATCCTGAAGTGAACAGTACATATTAGTGAACAACTACTCCTTGAAAACCCTGAATTATGTTTTATTATGTTTTCTAATAATTCCTGAATGAGGGAGGTCTTATTGCTTTTTTTTTTTGGAAAATGGGCCTCATTTCTTCAGGCTGACACATCAAAGATACTACAGAACTATCAAAAAAAGAAACTGCTGTTCTTCCCATAGACCTGCCACTAACTCCAGACGTTCCTTTCGTGATTGAAGATAGTCAAATGGATTCTGCATTTCCTCACAAATCAAAAGACAAATGTGAGTACATATTCATTGTAAAATCTGTACTACTGCTAGTAATTCACCTTATATGCTTTTTCCCTTCACAAAATACTTTTTTTCTTCAACTTTTCCTGGTTTAAGCAGTGAATAAATTTGCAATGGGAGTCATGAGGGAAAAAATAAGAAAAAAAGAGACAAAACGCCCTATGGAACATGTGAAATCAACTGTAGAAAAATCATTTTAAGGGTGGAAGTGCACCTGAATCATGCTTCAATAGGTATCAGCTGATTCTACCGAATGGCCATCAAGGTCAAGGACCATCATAAAAATCAAAGCAAGGACTTTTCCTAGACAAGAATTTCTTTATTTTGAAATAAAGTTCAGTGCTGTGGTCAACATACTCGCTTTTTATGAACACTTATTTGATTTATTTTTGAGAAAACCACTTCAGTTTAGCTGTTAAATATTGAATACTCCTTTTCCTACTTCAAGGCTCACAAAAGCATATTTCACAATTAATATTTGTATGCTTTTTATGCATGAGTCCTCTTATTTATACAGCTCCCTATAAATCATATAAGTGAATGACACAAAGGACCAATTAGAGGTTTTTCTGCACCAGGGTAGAATAGCACTTAGATGTTTGTGCAGTCCTGTTTTAATGGTTTCAGGTTCCACAGTTCCCCTGGGGAGATTATTTGAGAGCTTACTGCAATTTATTCTCATGATAGCCAGCTTCAACATTTCCTTTTCCAATTGTATCATAATACACTTACATCCAACATAATGTATCACACATTTTCTCCTCTTGTGAAGCAAGGTAAATTCTATAAATCCTGCAATAAATTCATCACCTCTTCTTATATCATTATAAGCCCTTATTAGCTGAGTTCTGAAGCATATGCTAGTCCTGATAGCAACACCACAGTTATGTCTCTTTAGTGATTTGCACAAAAAATTAGCTATCAAACCCCAATAATATTGACATACTTTATTCAAGCTCCGAATTAGTTCACAAAGATTATACATGTTATTAAATAATTCTATGATTCCATGTATTATAAGGATAAAATACTGCCCCTTTTTTATTCATGCTTGCAGAGTCTTAAACCCATCCTCCTAGGGTCATATAGTAACACTCCAGAAGCAAGTTTTATCATGTATTTCTGGAAGGATCCAAATAAATTTTCTAGTTCTCTGCACAGTAAGTGGTATCTTCGTGTAAGTGTGGCTTACTCCGCCCTGCCATGTTGGCTGGTCCCTTCACCACTCTGTTTATCAAATGCTAAACTGGTTTGTTTTCAGACTCCCTGCCTGCCCTTCCCATTCAAGTCCTGCCATGGGATTGCCCCTGATCCAGGGCTCATGGTCAGTTCCTTCACTGGGCAATTTTTTTTTTCACAAGAAACAGGGCTGACATCCATCTTTTTACAACTTCAGATTAAAGGGACTACAGAGAAAGGGAAACACATTTGTGCAAATTTAAGACAGCTAGGCTGTACATTTTTTAAGTTATCTGTCTTCAGTTATACTGATCACAGCAGAATTTTAAAGAAAACAAATGAGAACCAAAAATCAGGGAAGCTCCTCTTAACCTCCTAATAGTTCATGTAAGTACATATAGACTCTAAAACAACCTAGAAGATGGTCATGACGCTACAATTCATGGAATATTATTCCTACAGAATGAATGAGTTCTGTAAAACTACAAAGTCTCCTGGAAACTCTGTCAGGTGTTACAGATGTGGTTAATTAAAAAATAATAGACCATGAAAGCAGTAATAAAAAGTTAGAATACTGCTTATGCACTCAGTAATACAGAACAAGTGTTCTTGGAGGAAAGGTTTAAGAGCCAAAGGATCAGTCAGGTGGCAAGTACTTCACTAGATTTTACAACTGAGGAAGACGCTACAAATACCAAAAGCTCTTGTGCAACTAATAATAACATTAGTTCATTGTTGGAAGTTGGCTTTAGAAAACGGATAAAACACAACTAGCAGAAATAAAGAAGCCTGCTTGCATCTCACAGATGAACCTGTTCCAGTACCCTCATTGCACCTGGTGTCCTACACCTACTGGATGGGGAAGCAGTGTGTGTGCTGGAGTGAGCGCTCCGATGGGCCGTGTGCTGGATAGGCAGTGGCCACAACCTCCTGCCTGCTGACCTGCCAGGACAGCTGTTATTGCCTGACGAGTCAGAGAGATCCCTGAGGGAATGAACTCCTCCCTGGCTACGTGGCATGTGGGCCCTGTTAGAGAGTCTCTGCTTCCTTCTTTAAGAATTCTGTCGTTTATTATTGAAATCAGCCCTGTATGGCTGAACTAGCAATGGGCTGGAAGACACTGGAGAGGAAAAAAAGGAGAGGGAAGCCAAATCATTTGGAATGCAGCTAAAATACTTCAGAGAGTTTAAGGTTAAAAGGGATCGCTGGATCACACACTGACCACTGGCCAGTAAGTCTTTCGACTAGTCCCAAACTGAACTAAGGATCTTGTTCGTGATTGAACTATTATAATTGCATTAGGTTATCTCAGCTCCCAAACACTGATTTCTATTCTGTGTTCTTTTCAACCATTTCAAAAAGCTTTAGCATGCCAAATCTTGCAGATCTTTTTGACAAATCGATAATGCTTTTTCAACGTATTTTATATTTCCTCCAGTGCTGGAGTCCTTTGGCAGGTCTTTTCTGCATGACTTGATCTTTAATGTCAAGAGCCACACACCTAGTTCTACTATCAGTCTCATTAATACACACAGTAATCCAGGTAGTACATCCAACACTCATACTGGACACGTTGCACTGGGACCTTATCTATAATAGTTTGCTTGATATGGTTTTTAGATGACGTTTTTTAAGACCTAACCTCTCATTCCAGAGGTGTGGCTTGCATCCTTGGAAAATTTGGCTGTAAATTTGGCTTACACATTTGGCTGTAACAGCCTGTTTGAAAGTATTAATTTTACTAAGCAGTCCAGATGACATTGCAGTTGCTCTCACAGTAGTTTACCAAGTTACCATTTAGCACATCCACGGATTTGCTATTAACAAAGTGAGTTTATTCTGGATATTTCATAAAAACCTTAAAAGATGCTGAGCCTGCAGAACCTTGCAAACCCCAAACCCATGAAGACTAACCTCCGAAAAATTTTCTTTCAAAAGTCAGAAAGGATTTCTTTGTTTAACACATTAACCATTCAAAAGCATTAGCCATTAGAAGTATATTTGGTATTAAACATAGGACTCGGAGACCATTTTGCAGTTCTAAGCCTAATCATTAAAAACAGTAGCCATAATGTTTCTGCAGTTACTTTTATCAATTTACCTGCAAATGTCACTGAATAAGGCTATCAGAACTGGTTTGTAAGTCAAGTGAGGTGATTCATATTAAGGATATCTCACATATTTCTTATCAAATCGTTTACATATTTTCCCTTGCTTTCCCTCTGGTTGCTGTTAAACAGTCGAGAACAGCACGGGTCACCCTGCTTGGTCTTCTGAAAGTGGGCAGAACACGAGTGGGTTTGTTCGTTTCACTTCTCGAGAACATATTTTATATTTAAAGATTTATTAAACCCCAAGCTTAGCTACTTCCTCAGGCAACTCAGCCAAGATCCCAAGGTGCAAATTAGCCAGACATCATTAAAACTGTCTAGATTCGCTCGCAACAGCCGTCTCCCCGCGGACCTCCCCAGCGCCAGCCAAGTGATGCCGGCACAGCACCTGTCTTCTCCCAGGTACGCCGGCGATGCTCATTCAGCACCGCCGGCAGCGCGCCCCGCTACAGCCGCGGCACCTAAGGATCACCTCCATCCCGGAGCGACTCGCATCCCTCAGCCCTTTCTATTCCTCGGGTTTTTTTTTTTAAAATTCCCCTCCGTCACCCCACGCCCAGCAGCACCCCCGCGCCGGGGTTTGAGCGAGATGCCAGCCCCC